>NW_026893110.1:0-101287 GCF_033815535.1 Pezoporus flaviventris | reverse complement strand
TCCTATTCTTTCCCCCGTTTGCTATACATTCTTGTTACTTTCTTAAACGTTTTATGCCACTTTTGCCCATTACTAACCCTTTTTTTTATTTCCATTTTCTAAGTCGTTTTAAAGCATTTTTTGGTTTCTTTTCCTAACCCAAATTTCTCAATTTCTAACCATTTTTAAGTTAATTTTCCCCTTTCCTAACTCATTTTTGTCAAGTTCTAACCCCTTTTAATCCATTTTTGGCAGTTTTCTATTTTTTTTTTGCCACGTTTCAACCCCTTGTAAGCTTTTTTTTTCCCATGCTAATTTTTGCCCAATTCTTTCCTGGTTTCAGAGTTTTTCGCTCATTTATAACCCATTTTTCCCCATTTCTATCAAATATAAACCTGTTTTTCCCTCGTTTGCTATGCATTCTTGTTACTTTCCTAAACGTTTTATCCCACTTTTGCCCATTACTAACCCTTTTTTTATTTCCATTTTCTAAGTCGTTTTAAGCATTTTTTGGTTTCTTTTCCTAACCCAAATTTCTCAATTTCTAACCATTTTTAAGTTTTTTTTCCCCTTTCCTAACCCATTTTTGTCAAGTTCTAACCCCTTTAATCCATTTCTGGCCATTTCTATCGTATTTTTGCCATGTTTCAGCCCGTTTAAAGGCGTTTTTTTCCTTTTCTTACTATTTTTGGCCAATTCTTTCCTGGTTTCAGTGTTTTACCTCCCTTTTTAACCCATTTTTCCCCATTTCTAACAAATTTAAGCCTATTCTTTCCCCCGTTTGCTATACATTCTTGTTACTTTCTTAAACGTTTTATGCCACTTTTGCCCATTACTACCCTTTTTTTTATTTCCATTTTCTAAGTCGTTTTAAGCATTTTTTGGTTTCTTTTCCTAACTCAAATTTGTCAATTTCAAACCATTTTTAAGTTAATTTTCCCCTTTCCTAACTCATTTTTGTCAAGTTCTAACCCCTTTTAATCCATTTTTGGCAGTTTCTATCCTTTTTTTGCCACGTTTCAACCCCTTGTAAGCTTTTTTTTTTCCCATGCTAATTTTTGCCCAATTCTTTCCTGGTTTCAGAGTTTTTCGCTCATTTATAACCCATTTTTCCCCATTTCTATCAAATATAAACCTGTTTTTCCCTCGTTTGCTATGCATTCTTGTTACTTTCCTAAATGTTTTATCCCACTTTTGCCCATTACTAACCCTTTTTTTATTTCCATTTTCTAAGTCGTTTTAAGCATTTTTTGGTTTCTTTTCCTAACCCAAATTTCTCAATTTCTAACCATTTTTAAGTTAATTTTCCCCTTTCCTAACCCATTTTTGTCAAGTTCTAACCCCTTTTAATCCATTTTTGGCAGTTTCTATCCTTTTTTTGCCACGTTTAAACACCTTTTAAGCTTTTTTTTTCCTTGCTAATTTTTGCCCAATTCTTTCCTGGTTTCAGAGTTTTTCGCTCATTTATAACCCATGTTTCCCCATTTCTATCAAATATAAACCTGTTTTTCCCTCGTTTGCTATGCATTCTTGTTACTTTCCTAAACGTTTTATCCCACTTTTGCCCATTACTAACCCTTTTTTTATTTCCATTTTCTAAGTCGTTTTAAGCATTTTTTGGTTTTCTTTTCCTAACCCAAATTTCTCAATTTCTAACCATTTTTAAGTTATTTTTCCCCTTTCCTAACCCATTTTTGTCAAGTTCTAACCCCTTTAATCCATTTCTGGCCATTTCTATCGTATTTTTGCCATGTTTCAGCCCGTTTTAAGGCGTTTTTTTCCTTTTCTTACTATTTTTGGCCAATTCTTTCCTGGTTTCAGTGTTTTACCTCCCTTTTTAACCCATTTTTCCCCATTTCTAACAAATTTAAGCCTATTCTTTCCCCGTTTGCTATACATTCTTGTTACTTTCTTAAACGTTTTATGCCACTTTTGCCCATTACTAAACCTTTTTTTTTATTTCCATTTTCTAAGTCGTTTTAAGCATTTTTTGGTTTCTTTTCCTAACCCAAATTTCTCAATTTCTAACCATTTTTAAGTTAATTTTCCCTTTCCTAACCCATTTTTGTCAAGTTCTAACCCCTTTTAATCCATTTTTGGCAGTTTCTATCCTTTTTTGCCACGTTTAAACACCTTTTAAGCTTTTTTTTTCCTTGCTAATTTTTGCCCAATTCTTTCCTGGTTTCAGAGTTTTTCGCTCATTTATAACCCATGTTTCCCCATTTCTATCAAATATAAACCTGTTTTTCCCTCGTTTGCTATGCATTCTTGTTACTTTCCTAAACGTTTTATCCCACTTTTGCCCATTACTAACCCTTTTTTTATTTCCATTTTCTAAGTCGTTTTAAGCATTTTTTGGTTTCTTTTCCTAACCCAAATTTCTCAATTTCTAACCATTTTTAAGTTTTTTTTTCCCCTTTCCTAACCCATTTTTGTCAAGTTCTAACCCCTTTTAATCCATTTTTGGCAGTTTCTATCCTTTTTTTGCCACGTTTCAACCCCTTGTAAGCTTTTTTTTTCCCATGCTAATTTTTGCCCAGTTCTTTCCTGGTTTCAGAGGTTTTCGCTCATTTATAACCCATTTTTCCCCATTTCTATCAAATATAAACCTGTTTTTCCCTCGTTTGCTATGCATTCTTGTTACTTTCCTAAACGTTTTATCCCACTTTTGCCCATTACTAACCCTTTTTTTTATTTCCATTTTCTAAGTTGTTTTAAGCATGTTTTGGTTTCTTTTCCTAACCCAAATTTCTCAATTTCTAACCATTTTTAAGTTATTTTTCCCCTTTCCTAACCCATTTTTGTCAAGTTCTAACCCCTTTTAAAGCATTTCTGGAAGTTTCTATCCCATTTTAGCCACGTTTC
The DNA here is from genome assembly GCF_033815535.1 of Pezoporus flaviventris. Lineage (NCBI taxonomy): Eukaryota > Metazoa > Chordata > Aves > Psittaciformes > Psittacidae > Pezoporus > Pezoporus flaviventris. Next base: position 98,443 of record NW_026893110.1, on the reverse strand, counting down.
AACCCCTTTTAACCTTTTTTTTTCCTTGCTAATTTTTGCCCAATTCTTTCCTGGTTTCAGAGATTTTTGCTCATTTCTAACCCATTTTTCCCCATTTCTATCAAATTTAAACCGGTTTTCCCCCGTTTGCTATGCATTCTTGTTACTTTCCTAAACGTTTTAAGCCACTTTTGGCCATTACTAACCCCTTTTTTATTTCCATTTTTCAAAGTCGTTTTAAGCATTTTTTGGTTTCTTTTCCTAACCCAAATTTCTCAATTTCTAACCATTTTTAAGTTATTTTTCCCCTTTCCTAACCCATTTTTGTCAAGTTCTAACCCCTTTAATCCATTTCTGGCCATTTCTATCGTATTTTTGCCATGTTTTCAGCCCGTTTTAAGGCGTTTTTTTCCTTTTCTTACTATTTTTGGCCAATTCTTTCCTGGTTTCAGTGTTTTACCTCCCTTTTTAACCCATTTTTCCCCATTTCTAACAAATTTAAGCCTATTCTTTCCCCCGTTTGCTATACATTCTTGTTACTTTCTTAAACGTTTTATGCCACTTTTGCCCATTACTAAACCTTTTTTTTATTTCCATTTTCTAAGTCGTTTTAAGCATTTTTTTGGTTTCTTTTCCTAACTCAAATTTGTCAATTTCTAACCATTTTTAAGTTAATTTTCCCCTTTCCTAACTCATTTTTGTCAAGTTCTAACCCCTTTTAATCCATTTTTGGCAGTTTCTATTTTTTTTTTGCCACGTTTCAACCCCTTGTAAGCTTTTTTTTTCCCATGCTAATTTTTGCCCAATTCTTTCCTGGTTTCAGAGTTTTTCGCTCATTTATAACCCATTTTTCCCCATTTCTATCAAATATAAACCTGTTTTTCCCTCGTTTGCTATGCATTCTTGTTACTTTCCTAAACGTTTTATCCCACTTTTGCCCATTACTAACCCTTTTTTTATTTCCATTTTCTAAGTCGTTTTAAGCATTTTTTGGTTTCTTTTCCTAACCCAAATTTCTCAATTTCTAACCATTTTTAAGTTATTTTTCCCCTTTCCTAACCCATTTTTGTCAAGTTCTAACCCCTTTAATCCATTTCTGGCCATTTCTATCGTATTTTTGCCATGTTTCAGCCCGTTTTAAGGCGTTTTTTTCCTTTTCTTACTATTTTTGGCCAATTCTTTCCTGGTTTCAGTGTTTTACCTCCCTTTTTAACCCATTTTTTCCCCATTTCTAACAAATTTAAGGCCTATTCTTTCCCCGTTTGCTATACATTCTTGTTACTTTCTTAAACGTTTTATGCCACTTTTGCCCATTACTAACCCTTTTTTTTATTTCCATTTTCTAAGTCGTTTTAAGCATTTTTTGGTTTCTTTTCCTAACTCAAATTTGTCAATTTCTAACCATTTTTAAGTTAATTTTCCCCTTTCCTAACTCATTTTTGTCAAGTTCTAACCCCTTTTAATCCATTTTTGGCAGTTTCTATCCTTTTTTTGCCACGTTTCAACCCCTTGTAAGCTTTTTTTTTTCCCATGCTAATTTTTGCCCAATTCTTTCCTGGTTTCAGAGTTTTTCGCTCATTTATAACCCATTTTTCCCCATTTCTATCAAATATAAACCTGTTTTTCCCTCGTTTGCTATGCATTCTTGTTACTTTACTAAATGTTTTATCCCACTTTTGCCCATTACTAACCCTTTTTTTATTTCCATTTTCTAAGTCGTTTTAAGCATTTTTTGGTTTCTTTTCCTAACCCAAATTTCTCAATTTCTAACCATTTTTAAGTTTTTTTTCCCCTTTCCCTAACCCATTTTTGTCAAGTTCTAACCCCTTTTAATCCATTTTTGGCAGTTTCTATCCTTTTTTTGCCACGTTTAAACACCTTTTTAAGCTTTTTTTTTCCTTGCTAATTTTTGCCCAATTCTTTCCTGGTTTCAGAGTTTTTCGCTCATTTATAACCCATGTTTCCCCATTTCTATCAAATATAAACCTGTTTTTCCCTCGTTTGCTATGCATTCTTGTTACTTTCCTAAACGTTTTATCCCACTTTTGCCCATTACTAACCCTTTTTTATTTCCATTTTCTAAGTCGTTTTAAGCATTTTTTGGTTTCTTTTCCTAACCCAAATTTCTCAATTTCTAACCATTTTTAAGTTTTTTTTTCCCCTTTCCTAACCCATTTTTGTCAAGTTCTAACCCCTTTTAAAGCATTTCTGGAAGTTTCTATCCCATTTTAGCCACGTTTCAACCCCTTTTAAACTTTTTTTTTCCTTGCTAATTTTTGCCCAATTCTTTCCTGGTTTCAGAGATTTTCGCTCATTTCTAACCCATTTTTCCCCATTTCTATCAAATTTAAACCGGTTTTCCCCCGTTTGCTATGCATTCTTGTTACTTTCCTAAACGTTTTAAGCCACTTTTGGCCATTACTAACCCCTTTTTTATTTCCATTTTCAAAGTCGTTTTAAGCATTTTTTGGTTTCTTTTCCTAACTCAAATTTGTCAATTTCTAACCATTTTTAAGTTAATTTTCCCCTTTCCTAACTCATTTTTGTCAAGTTCTAACCCCTTTTAATCCATTTTTGGCAGTTTCTATCCTTTTTTTGCCACGTTTCAACCCCTTGTAAGCTTTTTTTTTCCCATGCTAATTTTTGCCCAATTCTTTCCTGGTTTCAGAGTTTTTCGCTCATTTATAACCCATTTTTCCCCATTTCTATCAAATATAAACCTGTTTTTCCCTCGTTTGCTATGCATTCTTGTTACTTTCCTAAACGTTTTATCCCACTTTTGCCCATTACTAACCCTTATTTATTTCCATTTTCTAAGTCGTTTTAAGCATTTTTTGGTTTCTTTTCCTAACCCAAATTTCTCAATTTCTAACCATTTTTAAGTTATTTTTCCCCTTTCCTAACCCATTTTTGTCAAGTTCTAACCCCTTTTAATCCATTTTTGGCAGTTTCTATCCTTTTTTTGCCACGATTAAACTCCTTTTAAGCTTTTTTTTTCCTTGCTAATTTTTGCCCAATTCTTTCCTGGTTTCAGAGTTTTTCGCTCATTTATAACCCATTTTTCCCCATTTCTATCAAATATAAACCTGTTTTTCCCTCGTTTGCTATGCATTCTTGTTACTTTCTTAAACGTTTTATCCCACTTTTGCCCATTACTAACCCTTTTTTTATTTCCATTTTCTAAGTCGATTTAAGCATTTTTTGGTTTCTTTTCCTAACCCAAATTTCTCAATTTCTAACCATTTTTAAGTTTTTTTTCCCCTTTCCTAACCCATTTTTGTCAAGTTCTAACCCCTTTAATCCATTTCTGGCCATTTCTATCGTATTTTTTGCCATGTTTCAGCCCGTTTTAAGGCGTTTTTTTCCTTTTCTTACTATTTTTGGCCAATTCTTTCCTGGTTTCAGTGTTTTACCTCCCTTTTTAACCCATTTTTCCCCATTTCTAACAAATTTAAGCCTATTCTTTCCCCCGTTTGCTATACATTCTTGTTACTTTCTTAAACGTTTTATCCCACTTTTGCCCATTACTAACCCTTTTTTTTATTTCCATTTTCTAAGTCATTTTAAGCATGTTTTGGTTTCTTTTCCTAACCCAAATTTCTCAATTTCTAACCATTTTTAAGTTATTTTTCCCCTTTCCTAACCCATTTTTGTCAAGTTCTAACCCCTTTTAAAGCATTTCTGGTAGTTTCTATCCCATTTTAGCCACGTTTCAACCCCTTTTAACCTTTTTTTTTCCCATGCTAATTTTTGCCCAATTCTTTCCTGGTTTCAGAGATTTTTGCTCATTTATAACCCATTTTTCCCCATTTCTATCAAATATAAACCTGTTTTTCCCTCGTTTGCTATGCATTCTTGTTACTTTCCTAAACGTTTTATCCCACTTTTGCCCATTACTAACCCTTTTTTTATTTCCATTTTCTAAGTCGTTTTAAGCATTTTTTGGTTTCTTTTCCTAACCCAAATTTCTCAATTTCTAACCATTTTTAAGTTTTTTTTCCCCTTTCCTAACCCATTTTTGTCAAGTTCTAACCCCTTTTAATCCATTTTTGGCAGTTTCTATCCTTTTTTTGCCACGTTTCAACCCCTTGTAAGCTTTTTTTTTTCCCATGCTAATTTTTGCCCAATTCTTTCCTGGTTTCAGAGATTTTTGCTCATTTATAACCATTTTTCCCCATTTCTATCAAATATAAACCTGTTTTTCCCTCGTTTGCTATGCATTCTTGTTACTTTCCTAAACGTTTTATCCCACTTTTGCCCATTACTAACCCTTTTTTTATTTCCATTTTCTAAGTTGTTTTAAGCATGTTTTGGTTTCTTTTCCTAACCCAAATTTCTCAATTTCTAACCATTTTTAAGTTATTTTTCCCCTTTCCTAACCCATTTTTGTCAAGTTCTAACCCCTTTTAAAGCATTTCTGGAAGTTTCTATCCCATTTTAGCCACGTTTCAACCCCTTTTAACCTTTTTTTTTCCTTTCTAATTTTTGCCCAATTCTTTCCTGGTTTCAGAGATTTTTGCTCATTTCTAACCCATTTTTCCCCATTTCTATCAAATTTAAAACGGTTTTCCCCCGTTTGCTATGCATTCTTGTTACTTTCCTAAACGTTTTAAGCCACTTTTGGCCATTACTAACCCCTTTTTTATTTCCATTTTCAAAGTCGTTTTAAGCATTTTTTGGTTTCTTTTCCTAACCCAAATTTCTCAATTTCTAACCATTTTTAAGTTATTTTTCCCCTTTCCTAACCCATTTTTGTCAAGTTCTAACCCCTTTAATCCATTTCTGGCCATTTCTATCGTTTTTTGCCATGTTTCAGCCCGTTTTAAGGCGTTTTTTTCCTTTTCTTACTATTTTTGGCCAATTCTTTCCTGGTTTCAGTGTTTTACCTCCCTTTTTAACCCATTTTTCCCCATTTCTAACAAATTTAAGCCTATTCTTTCCCCCGTTTGCTATACATTCTTGTTACTTTCTTAAACGTTTTATGCCACTTTTGCCCATTACTAACCCTTTTTTTTATTTCCATTTTCTAAGTCGTTTTAAGCATTTTTTGGTTTCTTTTCCTAACTCAAATTTGTCAATTTCAAACCATTTTTAAGTTAATTTTCCCCTTTCCTAACTCATTTTTGTCAAGTTCTAACCCCTTTTAATCCATTTTTGGCAGTTTCTATCCTTTTTTTGCCACGTTTCAACCCCTTGTAAGCTTTTTTTTTCCCATGCTAATTTTTGCCCAATTCTTTCCTGGTTTCAGAGTTTTTCGCTCATTTATAACCCATTTTTCCCCATTTCTATCAAATATAAACCTGTTTTTCCCTCGTTTGCTATGCATTCTTGTTACTTTCCTAAATGTTTTATCCCACTTTTGCCCATTACTAACCCTTTTTTTATTTCCATTTTCTAAGTCGTTTTAAGCATTTTTTGGTTTCTTTTCCTAACCCAAATTTCTCAATTTCTAACCATTTTTAAGTTAATTTTCCCCTTTCCTAACCCATTTTTGTCAAGTTCTAACCCCTTTTAATCCATTTTTGGCAGTTTCTATCCTTTTTTTGCCACGTTTAAACACCTTTTAAGCTTTTTTTTTCCTTGCTAATTTTTGCCCAATTCTTTCCTGGTTTCAGAGTTTTTCGCTCATTTATAACCCATGTTTCCCCATTTCTATCAAATATAAACCTGTTTTTCCCTCGTTTGCTATGCATTCTTGTTACTTTCCTAAACGTTTTATCCCACTTTTGCCCATTACTAACCCTTTTTTTATTTCCATTTTCTAAGTCGTTTTAAGCATGTTTTGGTTTCTTTTCCTAACCCAAATTTCTCAATTTCTAACCATTTTTAAGTTTTTTTTTCCCCTTTCCTAACCCATTTTTGTCAAGTTCTAACCCCTTTTAAAGCATTTCTGGAAGTTTCTATCCCATTTTAGCCACGTTTCAACCCCTTTTAACCTTTTTTTTTCCTTGCTAATTTTTGCCCAATTCTTTCCTGGTTTCAGAGTTTTTCGCTCATTTATAACCCATTTTTCCCCATTTCTATCAAATATAAACCTGTTTTTCCCTCGTTTGCTATGCATTCTTGTTACTTTACTAAATGTTTTATCCCACTTTTGCCCATTACTAACCCTTTTTTTATTTCCATTTTCTAAGTCGTTTTAAGCATGTTTTGGTTTCTTTTCCTAACCCAAATTTCTCAATTTCTAACCATTTTTAAGTTTTTTTTCCCCTTTCCTAACCCATTTTTGTCAAGTTCTAACCCCTTTTAATCCATTTTTGGCAGTTTCTATCCTTTTTTTGCCACGTTTAAACACCTTTTAAGCTTTTTTTTTCCTTGCTAATTTTTGCCCAATTCTTTCCTGGTTTCAGAGTTTTTCGCTCATTTATAACCCATGTTTCCCCATTTCTATCAAATATAAACCTGTTTTTCCCTCGTTTGCTATGCATTCTTGTTACTTTCCTAAACGTTTTATCCCACTTTTGCCCATTACTAACCCTTTTTTTATTTCCATTTTCTAAGTCGTTTTAAGCATTTTTTGGTTTCTTTTCCTAACCCAAATTTCTCAATTTCTAACCATTTTTAAGTTTTTTTTTCCCCTTTCCTAACCCATTTTTGTCAAGTTCTAACCCCTTTTAAAGCATTTCTGGAAGTTTCTATCCCATTTTAGCCACGTTTCAACCCCTTTTAACCTTTTTTTTTCCTTGCTAATTTTTGCCCAATTCTTTCCTGGTTTCAGAGATTTTTGCTCATTTCTAACCCATTTTTCCCCATTTCTATCAAATTTAAAACGGTTTTCCCCCGTTTGCTATGCATTCTTGTTACTTTCCTAAACGTTTTATCCCACTTTTGCCCATTACTAACCCTTTTTTTATTTCCATTTTCTAAGTCGTTTTAAGCATTTTTTGGTTTCTTTTCCTAACCCAAATTTCTCAATTTCTAACCATTTTTAAGTTATTTTTTCCCCTTTCCTAACCCATTTTTGTCAAGTTCTAACCCCTTTAATCCATTTCTGGCCATTTCTATCGTATTTTTGCCATGTTTCAGCCCGTTTTAAGGCGTTTTTTTCCTTTTCTTACTATTTTTGGCCAATTCTTTCCTGGTTTCAGTGTTTTACCTCCCTTTTTAACCCATTTTTCCCCATTTCTAACAAATTTAGGCCTATTCTTTCCCCCGTTTGCTATACATTCTTGTTACTTTCTTAAACGTTTTATGCCACTTTTGCCCATTACTAAACCTTTTTTTTATTTCCATTTTCTAAGTCGTTTTAAGCATTTTTTGGTTTCTTTTCCTAACTCAAATTTGTCAATTTCTAACCATTTTTAAGTTAATTTTCCCCTTTCCTAACTCATTTTTGTCAAGTTCTAACCCCTTTTAATCCATTTTTGGCAGTTTCTATTTTTTTTTTGCCACGTTTCAACCCCTTGTAAGCTTTTTTTTTCCCATGCTAATTTTTGCCCAATTCTTTCCTGGTTTCAGAGTTTTTCGCTCATTTATAACCCATTTTTCCCCATTTCTATCAAAATATAAACCTGTTTTTCCCTCGTTTGCTATGCATTCTTGTTACTTTCCTAAACGTTTTATCCCACTTTTGCCCATTACTAACCCTTTTTTTATTTCCATTTTCTAAGTCGTTTTAAGCATTTTTTGGTTTCTTTTCCTAACCCAAATTTCTCAATTTCTAACCATTTTTAAGTTTTTTTTTCCCCTTTCCTAACCCATTTTTGTCAAGTTCTAACCCCTTTAATCCATTTCTGGCCATTTCTATCGTATTTTTGCCATGTTTCAGCCCGTTTTAAGGCGTTTTTTTCCTTTTCTTACTATTTTTGGCCAATTCTTTCCTGGTTTCAGTGTTTTACCTCCCTTTTTAACCCATTTTTCCCCATTTCTAACAAATTTAAGCCTATTCTTTCCCCCGTTTGCTATACATTCTTGTTACTTTCTTAAACGTTTTATGCCACTTTTGCCCATTACTAACCCTTTAATTTTATTTCCATTTTCTAAGTCGTTTTAAGCATTTTTTGGTTTCTTTTCCTAACTCAAATTTGTCAATTTCAAACCATTTTTAAGTTAATTTTCCCCTTTCCTAACTCATTTTTGTCAAGTTCTAACCCCTTTTAATCCATTTTTGGCAGTTTCTATCCTTTTTTTGCCACGTTTCAACCCCTTGTAAGCTTTTTTTTTCCCATGCTAATTTTTGCCCAATTCTTTCCTGGTTTCAGAGTTTTTCGCTCATTTATAACCCATTTTTCCCCATTTCTATCAAATATAAACCTGTTTTTCCCTCGTTTGCTATGCATTCTTGTTACTTTCCTAAATGTTTTATCCCACTTTTGCCCATTACTAACCCTTTTTTTAATTTCCATTTTCTAAGTCGTTTTAAGCATTTTTTGGTTTCTTTTCCTAACCCAAATTTCTCAATTTCTAACCATTTTTAAGTTTTTTTTCCCCTTTCCTAACCCATTTTTGTCAAGTTCTAACCCCTTTTAATCCATTTTTGGCAGTTTCTATCCTTTTTTTGCCACGTTTAAACACCTTTTAAGCTTTTTTTTTCCTTGCTAATTTTTGCCCAATTCTTTCCTGGTTTCAGAGTTTTTCGCTCATTTATAACCCATGTTTCCCCATTTCTATCAAATATAAACCTGTTTTTCCCTCGTTTGCTATGCATTCTATTTCCTAAACGTTTTATCCCACTTTTGCCCATTACTAACCCTTTTTTTATTTCCATTTTCTAAGTCGTTTTAAGCATTTTTTGGTTTCTTTTCCTAACCCAAATTTCTCAATTTCTAACCATTTTTAAGTTTTTTTTTCCCCTTTCCTAACCCATTTTTGTCAAGTTCTAACCCCTTTTAAAGCATTTCTGGAAGTTTCTATCCCATTTTAGCCACGTTTCAACCCCTTTTAACCTTTTTTTTTCCTTGCTAATTTTTGCCCAATTCTTTCCTGGTTTCAGAGATTTTCGCTCATTTCTAACCCATTTTTCCCCATTTCTATCAAATTTAAACCGGTTTTCCCCCGTTTGCTATGCATTCTTGTTACTTTCCTAAACGTTTTAAGCCACTTTTGGCCATTACTAACCCCTTTTTTATTTCCATTTTCAAAGTCGTTTTAAGCATTTTTTGGTTTCTTTTCCTAACCCAAATTTCTCAATTTCTAACCATTTTTAAGTTATTTTTCCCCTTTCCTAACCCATTTTTGTCAAGTTCTAACCCCTTTAATCCATTTCTGGCCATTTCTATCGTATTTTTGCCATGTTTCAGCCCGTTTTAAGGCGTTTTTTTCCTTTTCTTACTATTTTTGCCAATTCTTTCCTGGTTTCAGTGTTTTACCTCCTTTTTAACCCATTTTTCCCCATTTCTAACAAATTTAAGCCTATTCTTTCCCCCGTTTGCTATACATTCTTGTTACTTTCTTAAACGTTTTATGCCACTTTTGCCCATTACTAACCCTTTTTTTTATTTCCATTTTCTAAGTCGTTTTAAGCATTTTTTGGTTTCTTTTCCTAACTCAAATTTGTCAATTTCTAACCATTTTTAAGTTAATTTTCCCCTTTCCTAACTCATTTTTGTCAAGTTCTAACCCCTTTTAATCCATTTTTGGCAGTTTCTATCCTTTTTTTGCCACGTTTCAACCCCTTGTAAGCTTTTTTTTTTCCCATGCTAATTTTTGCCCAATTCTTTCCTGGTTTCAGAGTTTTTTCGCTCATTTATAACCCATTTTTCCCCATTTCTATCAAATATAAACCTGTTTTTCCCTCGTTTGCTATGCATTCTTGTTACTTTCCTAAATGTTTTATCCCACTTTTGCCCATTACTAACCCTTTTTTTATTTCCATTTTCTAAGTCGTTTTAAGCATTTTTTGGTTTCTTTTCCTAACCCAAATTTCTCAATTTCTAACCATTTTTAAGTTTTTTTTCCCCTTTCCTAACCCATTTTTGTCAAGTTCTAACCCCTTTTAATCCATTTTTGGCAGTTTCTATCCTTTTTTTGCCACGTTTAAACACCTTTTAAGCTTTTTTTTTCCTTGCTAATTTTTGCCCAATTCTTTCCTGGTTTCAGAGTTTTTTCGCTCATTTATAACCCATGTTTCCCCATTTCTATCAAATATAAACCTGTTTTTCCCTCGTTTGCTATGCATTCTTGATACTTTCCTAAACGTTTTATCCCACTTTTGCCATTACTAACCCTTTTTTTATTTCCATTTTCTAAGTCGTTTTAAGCATTTTTGTTTCTTTTCCTAACCCAAATTTCTCAATTTCTAACCATTTTTAAGTTTTTTTTCCCCTTTCCTAACCCATTTTTGTCAAGTTCTAACCCCTTTTAATCCATTTTTGGCAGTTTCTATCCTTTTTTTGCCACGTTTCAACCCCTTGTAAGCTTTTTTTTTTCCCATGCTAATTTTTGCCCAATTCTTTCCTGGTTTCAGAGTTTTTCGCTCATTTATAACCCATTTTTCCCCATTTCTATCAAATATAAACCTGTTTTTCCCTCGTTTGCTATGCATTCTTGTTACTTTCCTAAACGTTTTATCCCACTTTTGCCCATTACTAACCCTTTTTTTATTTCCATTTTCTAAGTCGTTTTAAGCATGTTTTGGTTTCTTTTCCTAACCCAAATTTCTCAATTTCTAACCATTTTTAAGTTTTTTTTCCCTTTCCTAACCCATTTTTGTCAAGTTCTAACCCCTTTTAAAGCATTTCTGGAAGTTTCTATCCCATTTTAGCCACGTTTCAACCCCTTTTAACCTTTTTTTTTCCTTGCTAATTTTTGCCCAATTCTTTCCTGGTTTCAGAGTTTTTCGCTCATTTATAACCCATTTTTCCCCATTTCTATCAAATATAAACCTGTTTTTCCCTCGTTTGCTATGCATTCTTGTTACTTTCTAAACGTTTTATCCCACTTTTGCCCATTACTAACCCTTTTTTTATTTCCATTTTCTAAGTCGTTTTAAGCATGTTTTGGTTTCTTTTCCTAACCCAAATTTCTCAATTTCTAACCATTTTTAAGTTTTTTTTCCCCTTTCCTAACCCATTTTTGTCAAGTTCAACCCCTTTAATCCGTTTTCTGGCCATTTCTATCGTATTTTTGCCATGTTTCAGCCCGTTTTAAGGCGTTTTTTTTCCTTTTCTTACTATTTTGGCCAATTCTTTCCTGGTTTCAGTTTTTACCTCCCTTTTTAACCCATTTTTCCCCATTTCTAACAAATTTAAGCCTATTCTTTCCCCCCGTTTGCTATACATTCTTGTTACTTTCTTAAACGTTTTATGCCACTTTTGCCCATTACTAACCCTTTTTTTTATTTCCATTTTCTAAGTCGTTTTAAGCATTTTTTGGTTTCTTTTCCTAACTCAAATTTGTCAATTTCTAACCATTTTTAAGTTAATTTTCCCCTTTCCTAACTCATTTTTGTCAAGTTCTAACCCCTTTTAATCCATTTTGGCAGTTTCTATCCTTTTTTTGCCACGTTTCAACCCCTTGTAAGCTTTTTTTTCCCATGCTAATTTTTGCCCAATTCTTTCCTGGTTTCAGAGTTTTTCGCTCATTTATAACCCATTTTCCCCATTTCTATCAAATATAAACCTGTTTTTCCCTCGTTTGCTATGCATTCTTGTTACTTTCCTAAATGTTTTATCCCACTTTTGCCCATTACTAACCCTTTTTTTAATTTCCATTTTCTAAGTCGTTTTAAGCATTTTTTGGTTTCTTTTCCTAACCCAAATTTCTCAATTTCTAACCATTTTTAAGTTTTTTTTCCCCTTTCCTAACCCATTTTTGTCAAGTTCTAACCCCCTTTAATCCATTTTTGGCAGTTTCTATCCTTTTTTGCCACGTTTAAACACCTTTTAAAGCTTTTTTTTTCCTTGCTAATTTTTGCCCAATTCTTTCCTGGTTTCAGAGTTTTTCGCTCATTTATAACCCATGTTTCCCCATTTCTATCAAATATAAACCTGTTTTTCCCTCGTTTGCTATGCATTCTTGTTACTTTCCTAAACGTTTTATCCCACTTTTGCCCATTACTAACCCTTTTTTTATTTCCATTTTCTAAGTCGTTTTAAGCATTTTTTGGTTTCTTTTCCTAACCCAAATTTCTCAATTTCTAACCATTTTAAAGTTTTTTTTTCCCCTTTCCTAACCCATTTTTGTCAAGTTCTAACCCCTTTTAAAGCATTTCTGGAAGTTTCTATCCCATTTTAGCCACGTTTCAACCCCTTTTAACCTTTTTTTTTCCTTGCTAATTTTTGCCCAATTCTTTCCTGGTTTCAGAGATTTTTGCTCATTTCTAACCCATTTTTCCCCATTTCTATCAAATTTAAACCGGTTTTCCCCCGTTTGCTATGCATTCTTGTTACTTTCCTAAACGTTTTAAGCCACTTTTGGCCATTACTAACCCCTTTTTTATTTCCATTTTCAAAGTCGTTTTAAGCATTTTTTGGTTTCTTTTCCTAACCCAAATTTCTCAATTTCTAACCATTTTTAAGTTATTTTTCCCCTTTCCTAACCCATTTTTGTCAAGTTCTAACCCCTTTAATCCATTTCTGGCCATTTCTATCGTATTTTTGCCATGTTTCAGCCCGTTTTAAGGCGTTTTTTTCCTTTTCTTACTATTTTTGGCCAATTCTTTCCTGGTTTCAGTGTTTTACCTCCCTTTTTAACCCATTTTTCCCCATTTCTAACAAATTTAAGCCTATTCTTTCCCCCGTTTGCTATACATTCTTGTTACTTTCTTAAACGTTTTATGCCACTTTTGCCCATTACTAACCCTTTTTTTTATTTCCATTTTCTAAGTCGTTTTAAGCATTTTTTGGTTTCTTTTCCTAACTCAAATTTGTCAATTTCTAACCATTTTTAAGTTAATTTTCCCCTTTCCTAACCCATTTTTGTCAAGTTCTAACCCCTTTTAATCCATTTTTGGCAGTTTCTATCCTTTTTTTGCCACGTTTAAACACCTTTTAAGCTTTTTTTTTCCTTGCTAATTTTTGCCCAATTCTTTCCTGGTTTCAGAGTTTTTCGCTCATTTATAACCCATGTTTCCCCATTTCTATCAAATATAAACCTGTTTTTCCCTCGTTTGCTATGCATTCTTGTTACTTTCCTAAACGTTTTATCCCACTTTTGCCCATTACTAACCCTTTTTTTATTTCCATTTTCTAAGTCGTTTTAAGCATTTTTTGGTTTCTTTTCCTAACCCAAATTTCTCAATTTCTAACCATTTTTAAGTTTTTTTTCCCCTTTCCTAACCCATTTTTGTCAAGTTCTAACCCCTTTTAATCCATTTTTGGCAGTTTCTATCCTTTTTTTGCCACGTTTCAACCCCTTGTAAGCTTTTTTTTTCCCATGCTAATTTTTGCCCAATTCTTTCCTGGTTTCAGAGATTTTTGCTCATTTATAACCCATTTTTCCCCATTTCTATCAAATATAAACCTGTTTTTCCCTCGTTTGCTATGCATTCTTGTTACTTTCCTAAACGTTTTATCCCACTTTTGCCCATTACTAACCCTTTTTTGATTTCCATTTTCTAAGTTGTTTTAAGCATGTTTTGGTTTCTTTTCCTAACCCAAATTTCTCAATTTCTAACCATTTTTAAGTTATTTTTCCCTTTCCTAACCCATTTTTGTCAAGTTCTAACCCCTTTTAAAGCATTTCTGGAAGTTTCTATCCCATTTTAGCCACGTTTCAACCCCTTTTAACCTTTTTTTTTCCTTGCTAATTTTTGCCCAATTCTTTCCTGGTTTCAGAGATTTTTGCTCATTTCTAACCCATTTTTCCCCATTTCTATCAAATTTAAAACGGTTTTCCCCCGTTTGCTATGCATTCTTGTTACTTTCCTAAACGTTTTAAGCCACTTTTGGCCATTACTAACCCCTTTTTTATTTCCATTTTCAAAGTCGTTTTAAGCATTTTTTGGTTTCTTTTCCTAACCCAAATTTCTCAATTTCTAACCATTTTTAAGTTATTTTTCCCCTTTCCTAACCCATTTTTGTCAAGTTCTAACCCCTTTAATCCATTTCTGGCCATTTCTATCGTATTTTTGCCATGTTTCAGCCCGTTTTAAGGCGTTTTTTTCCTTTTCTTACTATTTTTGGCCAATTCTTTCCTGGTTTCAGTGTTTTACCTCCCTTTTTAACCCATTTTTCCCCATTTCTAACAAATTTAAGCCTATTCTTTCCCTCGTTTGCTATGCATTCTTGTTACTTTCCTAAACGTTTTATCCCACTTTTGCCCATTACTAACCCTTTTTTTATTTCCATTTTCTAAGTCGTTTTAAGCATTTTTTGGTTTCTTTTCCTAACCCAAATTTCTCAATTTCTAACCATTTTTAAGTTTTTTTTCCCCTTTCCTAACCCATTTTTGTCAAGTTCTAACCCCTTTTAATCCATTTTTGGCAGTTTCTATCCTTTTTTTGCCACGTTTCAACCCCTTGTAAGCTTTTTTTTTCCCATGCTAATTTTTGCCCAATTCTTTCCTGGTTTCAGAGTTTTTCGCTCATTTATAACCCATTTTTCCCCATTTCTATCAAATATAAACCTGTTTTTCCCTCGTTTGCTATGCATTCTTGTTACTTTCCTAAACGTTTTATCCCACTTTTGCCCATTACTAACCCTTTTTTTATTTCCATTTTCTAAGTCGTTTTAAGCATGTTTTGGTTCCTTTTCCTAACCCAAATTTCTCAATTTCTAACCATTTTTAAGTTTTTTTTCCCCTTTCCTAACCCATTTTTGTCAAGTTCTAACCCCTTTTAAAGCATTTCTGGAAGTTTCTATCCCATTTTAGCCACGTTTCAACCCCTTTTAACCTTTTTTTTTCCTTGCTAATTTTTGCCCAATTCTTTCCTGGTTTCAGAGTTTTTCGCTCATTTATAACCCATTTTTCCCCATTTCTATCAAATATAAACCTGTTTTTCCCTCGTTTGCTATGCATTCTTGTTACTTTCCTAAACGTTTTATCCCACTTTTGCCCATTACTAACCCTTTTTTTATTTCCATTTTCTAAGTCGTTTTAAGCATGTTTTGGTTTCTTTTCCTAACCCAAATTTCTCAATTTCTAACCATTTTTAAGTTTTTTTTTCCCCTTTCCTAACCCATTTTTGTCAAGTTCTAACCCCTTTAATCCGTTTCTGGCCATTTCTATCGTATTTTTGCCATGTTTCAGCCCGTTTTAAGGCGTTTTTTTCCTTTTCTTACTATTTTTGGCCAATTCTTTCCTGGTTTCAGTGTTTTACCTCCCTTTTTAACCCATTTTTCCCCATTTCTAACAAATTTAAGCCTATTCTTTCCCCCGTTTGCTATACATTCTTGTTACTTTCTTAAACGTTTTATGCCACTTTTGCCCATTACTAACCCTTTTTTTTATTTCCATTTTCTAAGTCGTTTTAAGCATTTTTTGGTTTCTTTTCCTAACTCAAATTTGTCAATTTCTAACCATTTTTAAGTTAATTTTCCCCTTTCCTAACTCATTTTTGTCAAGTTCTAACCCCTTTTAATCCATTTTTGGCAGTTTCTATCCTTTTTTTGCCACGTTTCAACCCCTTGTAAGCTTTTTTTTTCCCATGCTAATTTTTGCCCAATTCTTTCCTGGTTTCAGAGTTTTTCGCTCATTTATAACCCATTTTTCCCCATTTCTATCAAATATAAACCTGTTTTTCCCTCGTTTGCTATGCATTCTTGTTACTTTCCTAAATGTTTTATCCCACTTTTGCCCATTACTAACCCTTTTTTTAATTTCCATTTTCTAAGTCGTTTTAAGCATTTTTTGGTTTCTTTTCCTAACCCAAATTTCTCAATTTCTAACCATTTTTAAGTTTTTTTTTCCCTTTCCTAACCCATTTTTGTCAAGTTCTAACCCCTTTTAATCCATTTTTGGCAGTTTCTATCCTTTTTTTGCCACGTTTAAACACCTTTTAAGCTTTTTTTTTCCTTGCTAATTTTTGCCCAATTCTTTCCTGGTTTCAGAGTTTTTCGCTCATTTATAACCCATGTTTCCCCATTTCTATCAAATATAAACCTGTTTTTCCCTCGTTTGCTATGCATTCTTGTTACTTTCCTAAACGTTTTATCCCACTTTTGCCCATTACTAACCCTTTTTTTATTTCCATTTTCTAAGTCGTTTTAAGCATTTTTTGGTTTCTTTTCCTAACCCAAATTTCTCAATTTCTAACCATTTTAAAGTTTTTTTTTCCCCTTTCCTAACCCATTTTTGTCAAGTTCTAACCCCTTTTAAAGCATTTCTGGAAGTTTCTATCCCATTTTAGCCACGTTTCAACCCCTTTTAACCTTTTTTTTTTCCTTGCTAATTTTTGCCCAATTCTTTCCTGGTTTCAGAGATTTTTGCTCATTTCTAACCCATTTTTCCCCATTTCTATCAAATTTAAACCGGTTTTCCCCCGTTTGCTATGCATTCTTGTTACTTTCCTAAACGTTTTAAGCCACTTTTGGCCATTACTAACCCCTTTTTTATTTCCATTTTCAAAGTCGTTTTAAGCATTTTTTGGTTTCTTTTCCTAACCCAAATTTCTCAATTTCTAACCATTTTTAAGTTATTTTTCCCCTTTCCTAACCCATTTTTGTCAAGTTCTAACCCCTTTAATCCATTTCTGGCCATTTCTATCGTATTTTTGCCATGTTTCAGCCCGTTTTAAGGCGTTTTTTTCCTTTTCTTACTATTTTTGGCCAATTCTTTCCTGGTTTCAGTGTTTTACCTCCCTTTTTAACCCATTTTTCCCCATTTCTAACAAATTTAAGCCTATTCTTTCCCCCGTTTGCTATACATTCTTGTTACTTTCTTAAACGTTTTATGCCACTTTTGCCCATTACTAACCCTTTTTTTTATTTCCATTTTCTAAGTCGTTTTAAGCATTTTTTGGTTTCTTTTCCTAACTCAAATTTGTCAATTTCTAACCATTTTTAAGTTAATTTTCCCCTTTCCTAACTCATTTTTGTCAAGTTCTAACCCCTTTTAATCCATTTTTGGCAGTTTCTATCCTTTTTTTGCCACGTTTCAACCCCTTGTAAGCTTTTTTTTTTCCCATGCTAATTTTTGCCCAATTCTTTCCTGGTTTCAGAGTTTTTCGCTCATTTATAACCCATTTTTCCCCATTTCAATCAAATATAAACCTGTTTTTCCCTCGTTTGCTATGCATTCTTGTTACTTTCCTAAATGTTTTATCCCACTTTTGCCCATTACTAACCCTTTTTTTATTTCCATTTTCTAAGTCGTTTTAAGCATTTTTTGGTTTCTTTTCCTAACCCAAATTTCTCAATTTCTAACCATTTTTAAGTTTTTTTTCCCCTTTCCTAACCCATTTTTGTCAAGTTCTAACCCCTTTTAATCCATTTTTGGCAGTTTCTATCCTTTTTTTGCCACGTTTAAACACCTTTTAAGCTTTTTTTTTCCTTGCTAATTTTTGCCCAATTCTTTCCTGGTTTCAGAGTTTTTCGCTCATTTATAACCCATGTTTCCCCATTTCTATCAAATATAAACCTGTTTTTCCCTCGTTTGCTATGCATTCTTGTTACTTTCCTAAACGTTTTATCCCACTTTTGCCCATTACTAACCCTTTTTTTATTTCCATTTTCTAAGTCGTTTTAAGCATTTTTTGGTTTCTTTTCCTAACCCAAATTTCTCAATTTCTAACCATTTTTAAGTTTTTTTTCCCCTTTCCTAACCCATTTTTGTCAAGTTCTAACCCCTTTTAATCCATTTTTGGCAGTTTCTATCCTTTTTTTGCCACGTTTCAACCCCTTGTAAGCTTTTTTTTTCCCATGCTAATTTTTGCCCAATTCTTTCCTGGTTTCAGAGATTTTTGCTCATTTATAACCCATTTTTCCCCATTTCTATCAAATATAAACCTGTTTTTCCCTCGTTTGCTATGCATTCTTGTTACTTTCCTAAACGTTTTATCCCACTTTTGCCCATTACTAACCCTTTTTTGATTTCCATTTTCTAAGTTGTTTTAAGCATGTTTTGGTTTCTTTTCCTAACCCAAATTTCTCAATTTCTAACCATTTTTAAGTTATTTTTCCCCTTTCCTAACCCATTTTTGTCAAGTTCTAACCCCTTTTAAAGCATTTCTGGAAGTTTCTATCCCATTTTAGCCACGTTTCAACCCCTTTTAACCTTTTTTTTTCCTTGCTAATTTTTGCCCAATTCTTTCCTGGTTTCAGAGATTTTTGCTCATTTCTAACCCATTTTTCCCCATTTCTATCAAATTTAAAACGGTTTTCCCCCGTTTGCTATGCATTCTTGTTACTTTCCTAAACGTTTTAAGCCACTTTTGGCCATTACTAACCCCTTTTTTATTTCCATTTTCAAAGTCGTTTTAAGCATTTTTTGGTTTCTTTTCCTAACCCAAATTTCTCAATTTCTAACCATTTTTAAGTTATTTTTCCCCTTTCCTAACCCATTTTTGTCAAGTTCTAACCCCTTTAATCCATTTCTGGCCATTTCTATCGTATTTTTGCCATGTTTCAGCCCGTTTTAAGGCGTTTTTTTCCTTTTCTTACTATTTTTGGCCAATTCTTTCCTGGTTTCAGTGTTTTACCTCCCTTTTTAACCCATTTTTCCCCATTTCTAACAAATTTAAGCCTATTCTTTCCCTCGTTTGCTATGCATTCTTGTTACTTTCCTAAACGTTTTATCCCACTTTTGCCCATTACTAACCCTTTTTTTATTTCCATTTTCTAAGTCGTTTTAAGCATTTTTTGGTTTCTTTTCCTAACCCAAATTTCTCAATTTCTAACCATTTTTAAGTTTTTTTTCCCCTTTCCTAACCCATTTTTGTCAAGTTCTAACCCCTTTTAATCCATTTTTGGCAGTTTCTATCCTTTTTTTGCCACGTTTCAACCCCTTGTAAGCTTTTTTTTTCCCATGCTAATTTTTGCCCAATTCTTTCCTGGTTTCAGAGTTTTTCGCTCATTTATAACCCATTTTTCCCCATTTCTATCAAATATAAACCTGTTTTTCCCTCGTTTGCTATGCATTCTTGTTACTTTCCTAAACGTTTTATCCCACTTTTGCCCATTACTAACCCTTTTTTTATTTCCATTTTCTAAGTCGTTTTAAGCATGTTTTGGTTTCTTTTCCTAACCCAAATTTCTCAATTTCTAACCATTTTTAAGTTTTTTTTCCCCTTTCCTAACCCATTTTTGTCAAGTTCTAACCCCTTTTAAAGCATTTCTGGAAGTTTCTATCCCATTTTAGCCACGTTTCAACCCCTTTTAACCTTTTTTTTTCCTTGCTAATTTTTGCCCAATTCTTTCCTGGTTTCAGAGTTTTTCGCTCAGTTATAACCCATTTTTCCCCATTTCTATCAAATATAAACCTGTTTTTCCCTCGTTTGCTATGCATTCTTGTTACTTTCCTAAACGTTTTATCCCACTTTTGCCCATTACTAACCCTTTTTTTATTTCCATTTTCTAAGTCGTTTTAAGCATGTTTTGGTTTCTTTTCCTAACCCAAATTTCTCAATTTCTAACCATTTTTAAGTTTTTTTTCCCCTTTCCTAACCCATTTTTGTCAAGTTCTAACCCCTTTAATCCGTTTCTGGCCATTTCTATCGTATTTTTGCCATGTTTCAGCCCGTTTTAAGGCGTTTTTTTCCTTTTCTTACTATTTTTGGCCAATTCTTTCCTGGTTTCAGTGTTTTACCTCCCTTTTTAACCCATTTTTCCCCATTTCTAACAAATTTAAGCCTATTCTTTCCCCCGTTTGCTATACATTCTTGTTACTTTCTTAAACGTTTTATGCCACTTTTGCCCATTACTAACCCTTTTTTTTATTTCCATTTTCTAAGTCGTTTTAAGCATTTTTTGGTTTCTTTTCCTAACTCAAATTTGTCAATTTCTAACCATTTTTAAGTTAATTTTCCCCTTTCCTAACTCATTTTTGTCAAGTTCTAACCCCTTTTAATCCATTTTTGGCAGTTTCTATCCTTTTTTTGCCACGTTTCAACCCCTTGTAAGCTTTTTTTTTTCCCATGCTAATTTTTGCCCAATTCTTTCCTGGTTTCAGAGTTTTTCGCTCATTTATAACCCATTTTTCCCCATTTCTATCAAATATAAACCTGTTTTTCCCTCGTTTGCTATGCATTCTTGTTACTTTCCTAAATGTTTTATCCCACTTTTGCCCATTACTAACCCTTTTTTTATTTCCATTTTCTAAGTCGTTTTAAGCATTTTTTGGTTTCTTTTCCTAACCCAAATTTCTCAATTTCTAACCATTTTTAAGTTTTTTTTCCCCTTTCCTAACCCATTTTTGTCAAGTTCTAACCCCTTTTAATCCATTTTTGGCAGTTTCTATCCTTTTTTTGCCACGTTTAAACACCTTTTAAGCTTTTTTTTTCCTTGCTAATTTTTGCCCAATTCTTTCCTGGTTTCAGAGTTTTTCGCTCATTTATAACCCATGTTTCCCCATTTCTATCAAATATAAACCTGTTTTTCCCTCGTTTGCTATGCATTCTTGTTACTTTCCTAAACGTTTTATCCCACTTTTGCCCATTACTATAACCCTTTTTTTTATTTCCATTTTCTAAGTCGTTTTAAGCATTTTTTGGTTTCTTTTCCTAACTCAAATTTGTCAATTTCTAACCATTTTTAAGTTTTTTTTCCCCTTTCCTAACCCATTTTTGTCAAGTTCTAACCCCTTTTAATCCATTTTTGGCAGTTTCTATCCTATTTTTGCCACGTTTCAACCCCTTGTAAGCTTTTTTTTTCCCATGCTAATTTTTGCCCAATTCTTTCCTGGTTTCAGAGTTTTTCGCTCATTTATAACCCATTTTTCCCCATTTCTATCAAATTTAAACCAGTTTTTCCCTCGTTTGCTATGCATTCTTGTTACTTTCCTAAACGTTTTATCCCACTTTTGCCCATTACTAACCCTTTTTTTATTTCCATTTTCTAAGTCGTTTTAAGCATTTTTTGGTTTCTTTTCCTAACCCAAATTTCTCAATTTCTAACCATTTTTAAGTTATTTTTCCCCTTTCCTAACCCATTTTTGTCAAGTTCTAACCCCTTTAATCCATTTCTGGCCATTTCTATCGTATTTTTGCCATGTTTCAGCCCGTTTTAAGGCGTTTTTTTCCTTTTCTTACTATTTTTGGCCAATTCTTTCCTGGTTTCAGTGTTTTACCTCCCTTTTTAACCCATTTTTCCCCATTTCTAACAAATTTAAGCCTATTCTTTCCCCCGTTTGCTATACATTCTTGTTACTTTCTTAAACGTTTTATGCCACTTTTGCCCATTACTAACCCTTTTTTTTATTTCCATTTTCTAAGTCGTTTTAAGCATTTTTTGGTTTCTTTTCCTAACTCAAATTTGTCAATTTCTAACCATTTTTAAGTTAATTTTCCCCTTTCCTAACTCATTTTTGTCAAGTTCTAACCCCTTTTAATCCATTTTTGGCAGTTTCTATCCCATTTTTGCCACGTTTCAACCCCTTGTAAGCTTTTTTTTTCCCATGCTAATTTTTGCCCAATTCTTTCCTGGTTTCAGAGTTTTTCGCTCATTTATAACCCATTTTTCCCCATTTCTATCAAATTTAAACCAGTTTTTCCCTCGTTTGCTATGCATTCTTGTTACTTTCCTAAACGTTTTATCCCACTTTTGCCCATTACTAACCCTTTTTTTATTTCCATTTTCTAAGTCGTTTTAAGCATTTTTTGGTTTCTTTTCCTAACCCAAATTTCTCAATTTCTAACCATTTTTAAGTTATTTTTCCCCTTTCCTAACCCATTTTTGTCAAGTTCTAACCCCTTTAATCCATTTCTGGCCATTTCTATCGTATTTTTGCCATGTTTCAGCCCGTTTTAAGGCGTTTTTTTCCTTTTCTTACTATTTTTGGCCAATTCTTTCCTGGTTTCAGTGTTTTACCTCCCTTTTTAACCCATTTTTCCCCATTTCTAACAAATTTAAGCCTATTCTTTCCCCCGTTTGCTATACATTCTTGTTACTTTCTTAAACGTTTTATGCCACTTTTGCCCATTACTAACCCTTTTTTTTATTTCCATTTTCTAAGTCGTTTTAAGCATTTTTTGGTTTCTTTTCCTAACTCAAATTTGTCAATTTCTAACCATTTTTAAGTTAATTTTCCCCTTTCCTAACTCATTTTTGTCAAGTTCTAACCCCTTTTAATCCATTTTTGGCAGTTTCTATCCCATTTTTGCCACGTTTCAACCCCTTGTAAGCTTTTTTTTTTCCTTGCTAATTTTTGCCCTATTCTTTCCTGGTTTCAGAGTTTTTCGCTCATTTATAACCCATTTTTCCCCATTTCTATCAAATATAAGCCTGTTTTTCCCTCGTTTGCTATGCATTCTTGTTACTTTCCTAAACGTTTTATCCCACTTTTGCCCATTACTAACCCTTTTTTTATTTCCATTTTCTAAGTCGTTTTAAGCATTTTTTGGTTTCATTTCCTAACCCAAATTTCTCAATTTCTAACCATATTTAATTTTTTTTTCCCCTTTCCTAACCCATTTTTGTCAAGTTCTAACCCCTTTTAATCCATTTTTGGCAGTTTCTATCCTTTTTTTGCCACGTTTCAACCCCTTGTAAGCTTTTTTTTTCCCATGCTAATTTTTGCCCAATTCTTTCCTGGTTTCAGAGTTTTTCGCTCATTTATAACCCATTTTTCCCCATTTCTATCAAATATAAACCTGTTTTTCCCTCGTTTGCTATGCATTCTTGTTACTTTCCTAAACGTTTTATCCCACTTTTGCCCATTACTAACCCTTTTTTTTATTTCCATTTTCTAAGTCGTTTTAAGCATTTTTTGGTTTCTTTTCCTAACTCAAATTTGTCAATTTCTAACCATTTTTAAGTTTTTTTTCCCCTTTCCTAACCCATTTTTGTCAAGTTCTAACCCCTTTTAATCCATTTTTGGCAGTTTCTATCCTATTTTTGCCACGTTTCAACCCCTTGTAAGCTTTTTTTTTCCCATGCTAATTTTTGCCCAATTCTTTCCTGGTTTCAGAGTTTTTCGCTCATTTATAACCCATTTTTCCCCATTTCTATCAAATTTAAACCAGTTTTTCCCTCGTTTGCTATGCATTCTTGTTACTTTCCTAAACGTTTTATCCCACTTTTGCCCATTACTAACCCTTTTTTTATTTCCATTTTCTAAGTCGTTTTAAGCATTTTTTGGTTTCTTTTCCTAACCCAAATTTCTCAATTTCTAACCATTTTTAAGTTATTTTTCCCTTTTCCTAACCCATTTTTGTCAAGTTCTAACCCCTTTAATCCATTTCTGGCCATTTCTATCGTATTTTTGCCATGTTTCAGCCCGTTTTAAGGCGTTTTTTTCCTTTTCTTACTATTTTTGGCCAATTCTTTCCTGGTTTCAGTGTTTTACCTCCCTTTTTAACCCATTTTTCCCCATTTCTAACAAATTTAAGCCTATTCTTTCCCCCGTTTGCTATACATTCTTGTTACTTTCTTAAACGTTTTATGCCACTTTTGCCCATTACTAACCCTTTTTTTTATTTCCATTTTCTAAGTCGTTTTAAGCATTTTTTGGTTTCTTTTCCTAACTCAAATTTGTCAATTTCTAACCATTTTTAAGTTAATTTTCCCCTTTCCTAACTCATTTTTGTCAAGTTCTAACCCCTTTTAATCCATTTTTGGCAGTTTCTATCCCATTTTTGCCACGTTTCAACCCCTTGTAAGCTTTTTTTTTTCCTTGCTAATTTTTGCCCTATTCTTTCCTGGTTTCAGAGTTTTTCGCTCATTTATAACCCATTTTTCCCCATTTCTATCAAATATAAGCCTGTTTTTCCCTCGTTTGCTATGCATTCTTGTTACTTTCCTAAACGTTTTATCCCACTTTTGCCCATTACTAACCCTTATTTTATTTCCATTTTCTAAGTCGTTTTAAGCATTTTTTGGTTTCTTTTCCTAACCCAAATTTCTCAATTTCTAACCATTTTTAATTTTTTTTTCCCCTTTCCTAACCCATTTTTGTCAAGTTCTAACCCCTTTTAATCCATTTTTGGCAGTTTCTATCCTTTTTTTGCCACGTTTCAACCCCTTGTAAGCTTTTTTTTTCCCATGCTAATTTTTGCCCAATTCTTTCCTGGTTTCAGAGTTTTTCGCTCATTTATAACCCATTTTTCCCCATTTCTATCAAATATAAACCTGTTTTTCCCTCGTTTGCTATGCATTCTTGTTACTTTCCTAAACGTTTTATCCCACTTTTGCCCATTACTAACCCTTTTTTTTATTTCCATTTTCTAAGTCGTTTTAAGCATTTTTTGGTTTCTTTTCCTAACTCAAATTTGTCAATTTCTAACCATTTTTAAGTTTTTTTTCCCCTTTCCTAACCCATTTTTGTCAAGTTCTAACCCCTTTTAATCCATTTTTGGCAGTTTCTATCCTATTTTTGCCACGTTTCAACCCCTTGTAAGCTTTTTTTTTCCCATGCTAATTTTTGCCCAATTCTTTCCTGGTTTCAGAGTTTTTCGCTCATTTATAACCCATTTTTCCCCATTTCTATCAAATTTAAACCAGTTTTTCCCTCGTTTGCTATGCATTCTTGTTACTTTCCTAAACGTTTTATCCCACTTTTGCCCATTACTAACCCTTTTTTTATTTCCATTTTCTAAGTCGTTTTAAGCATTTTTTGGTTTCTTTTCCTAACCCAAATTTCTCAATTTCTAACCATTTTTAAGTTTTTTTTCCCCTTTCTTAACCCATTTTTGTCAAGTTCTAACCCCTTTAATCCATTTCTGGCCATTTCTATCGTATTTTTGCCATGTTTCAGCCCGTTTTAAGGCGTTTTTTTCCTTTTCTTACTATTTTTGGCCAATTCTTTCCTGGTTTCAGAGTTTTTCGCTCATTTATAACCCATTTTTTCCCCATTTCTATCAAATATAAACCTGTTTTTCCCTCGTTTGCTATGCATTCTTGTTACTTTCCTAAACGTTTTATCCCACTTTTGCCCGTTACTAACCCTTTTTTTATTTCCATTTTCTAAGTCGTTTTAAGCATTTTTTGGTTTCTTTTCCTAACCCAAATTTCTCAATTTCTAACCATTTTTAAGTTTTTTTTCCCCTTTCCTAACCCATTTTTGTCAAGTTCTAACCCCTTTTAATCCATTTTTGGCAGTTTCTATCCTATTTTTGCCACGTTTCAACCCCTTGTAAGCTTTTTTTTTTCCCATGCTAATTTTTGCCCAATTCTTTCCTGGTTTCAGAGTTTTTCGCTCATTTCTAACCCATTTTTCCCCATTTCTATCAAATTTAAAACGGTTTTCCCCCGTTTGCTATGCATTCTTGTTACTTTCCTAAACGTTTTAAGCCACTTTTGGCCATTACTAACCCCTTTTTTATTTCTATTTTCTAAGTCGTTTTAAGCATGTTTTGGTTTCTTTTCCTAACCCAAATTTCTCAATTTCTAACCATTTTTAAGTTATTTTTCCCCTTTCCTAACCCATTTTTGTCAAGTTCTAACCCCTTTAATCCATTTCTGGCCATTTCTATCGTATTTTTGCCATGTTTCAGCCCGTTTTAAGGCGTTTTTTTCCTTTTCTTACTATTTTTGGCCAATTCTTTCCTGGTTTCAGTGTTTTACCTCCCTTTTTAACCCATTTTTCCCCATTTCTAACAAATTTAAGCCTATTCTTTCCCCCGTTTGCTATACATTCTTGTTACTTTCTTAAACGTTTTATGCCACTTTTGCCCATTACTAACCCTTTTTTTTATTTCCAATTTCTAAGTCGTTTTAAGCATTTTTTGGTTTCTTTTCCTAACTCAAATTTGTCAATTTCTAACCATTTTTAAGTTAATTTTCCCCTTTCCTAACCCATTTTTGTAAAGTTCTAACCCCTTTTAATCCATTTTTGGCAGTTTCTATCCTTTTTTTGCCACGTTTCAACCCCTTTTAAGATTTTTTTTTCCCATGCTAATTTTTGCCCAATTCTTTCCTGGTTTCAGAGTTTTTCGCTCATTTATAACGCATTTTTCCCCATTTCTATCAAATATAAGCCTGTTTTTCCCTCGTTTGCTATGCATTCTTGTTACTTTCCTAAACGTTTTATCCCACTTTTGCCCATTACTAACCCTTTTTTTATTTCCATTTTCTAAGTCGTTTTAAGCATTTTTTGGTTTCTTTTCCTAACCCAAATTTCTCAATTTCTAACCATTTTTAAGTTTTTTTTCCCCTTTCCTAACTCATTTTTGTCAAGTTCTAACCCCTTTTAATCCATTTTTGGCAGTTTCTATCCTTTTTTTGCCACGATTAAACTCCTTTTAAGCTTTTTTTTTCCTTGCTAATTTTTGCCCAATTCTTTCCTGGTTTCACAGTTTTTCGCTCATTTATAACCCATTTTTCCCCATTTCTATAAAATATAAGCGTGTTTTTCCCTCGTTTGCTATGCATTCTTGTTACTTTCCTAAACGTTTTATCCCACTTTTGCCCATTACTAACCCTTTTTTTATTTCCATTTTCTAAGTCGTTTTAAGCATTTTTTGGTTTCTTTTCCTAACCCAAATTTCTCAATTTCTAACCATTTTTAAGTTTTTTTTCCCCTTTCCTAACCCATTTTTGTCAAGTTCTAACCCCTTTTAATCCATTTTTGGCAGTTTCTATCCTATTTTTGCCACGTTTCAACCCCTTGTAAGCTTTTTTTTTCCCATGCTAATTTTTGCCCAATTCTTTCCTGGTTTCAGAGTTTTTCGCTCATTTATAACCCTTTTTTCCCCATTTCTATCAAATTTAAACCAGTTTTTCCCTCGTTCGCTATGCATTCTTGTTACTTTCCTAAACGTTTTATCCCTCTTTTGCCAATTACTAACCCTTTTTTTATTTCCATTTTCTAAGTCGTTTTAAGCATTTTTTCGTTTCTTTTCTTAACCCATATTTCTCAATTTCTAACCATTTTTAAGTTATTTTTCCCCTTTCCTAACCCATTTTTGTCAAGTTCTAACCCCTTTTAAAGCATTTCTGGAAGTTTCTATCCCATTTTTGTCACGTTTCAACCCCTTTTAACCTTTTTTTTTCCCTTGCTAATTTTTGCCCAATTCTTTCCTGGTTTCAGAGATTTTCGCTCATTTCTAACCCATTTTTCCCCATTTCTATCAAATTTAGAACGGTTTTCCCCCGTTTGCTATGCATTCTTGTTACTTTCCTAAATGTTTTAAGCCACTTTTGGCCATTACTAACCCCTTTTTTATTTCCATTTTCAAAGTCGTTTTAAGCATTTTTTGGTTTCTTTTCCTAACCCAAATTTCTCAATTTCTAACCATTTTTAAGTTATTTTTCCCCTTTCCTAACCCATTTTTGTCAAGTTCTAACCCCTTTAATCCATTTCTGGCCATTTCTATCGTATTTTTGCCATGTTTCAGCCCGTTTTAAGGCGTTTTTTTTATTTTCTTACTATTTTTGGCCAATTCTTTCCTGGTTTCAGTGTTTTACCTCCCTTTTTAACCCATTTTTCCCCATTTCTAACAAATTTACGCCTATTCTTTCCCCCGTTTGCTATACATTCTTGTTACTTTCTTAAACGTTTTATGCCACTTTTGCCCATTACTAACCCTTTTTTTTATTTCCATTTTCTAAGTCGTTTTAAGCATTTTTTGGTTTCTTTTCCTAACTCAAATTTGTCAATTTCTAACCATTTTTAAGTTAATTTTCCCCTTTCCTAACTCATTTTTGTCAAGTTCTAACCCCTTTTAATCCATTTTTGACAGTTTCTATCCCATTTTTGCCACGTTTCAACCCCTTTTAAGCTTTTTTTTTTCCTTGCTAATTTTTGCCCTATTCTTTCCTGGTTTCAGAGTTTTTCGCTCATTTCTAACCCATTTTTCCCCATTTCTATCAAATATAAGCCTGTTTTTCCCTCGTTTGCTATGCATTCTTGTTACTTTCCTAAACGTTTTATCCCACTTTTGCCCATTACTAACCCCTTTTTTATTTCCATTTTCAAAGTCGTTTTAAGCATTTTTTGGTTTCTTTTCCTAACCCAAATTTCTCAATTTCTAACCATTTTTAAGTTTTTTTTCCCCTTTCCTAACCCATTTTTGTCAAGTTCTAACCCCTTTTAATCCATTTTTGGCAGTTTCTATCCTATTTTTGCCACGTTTCAACCCCTTGTAAGCTTTTTTTTTTCCCATGCTAATTTTTGCCCAATTCTTTCCTGGTTTCAGAGTTTTTCGCTCATTTCTAACCCATTTTTTCCCCATTTCTATCAAATTTAAACCAGTTTTTCCCTCGTTTGCTATGCATTCTTGTTACTTTCCTAAACGTTTTATCCCACTTTTGCCCATTACTAACCCTTTTTTTATTTCCATTTTCTAAGTCATTTTAAGCATGTTTTGGTTTCTTTTCCTAACCCAAATTTCTCAATTTCTAACCATTTTTAAGTTATTTTTCCCCTTTCCTAACCCATTTTTGTCAAGTTCTAACCCCTTTTAAAGCATTTGTGGAAGTTTCTATCCCATTTTAGCCACGTTTCAACCCCTTTTAACCTTTTTTTTTCCTTGCTATTTTTTGCCCAATTCTTTCCTGTTTTCAGAGATTTTCGCTCATTTCTAACCCATTTTTCCCCATTTCTATCAAATTTAAAACGGTTTTCCCCCGTTTGCTATGCATTCTTGTTACTTTCCTAAACGTTTTAAGCCACTTTTGGCCATTACTAACCCCTTTTTTATTTCCATTTTCAAAGTCGTTTTAAGCATTTTTTGGTTTCTTTTCCTAACCCAAATTTCTCAATTTCTAACCATTTTTAAGTTATTTTTCCCCTTTCCTAACCCATTTTTGTCAAGTTCTAACCCCTTTTAAAGCATTTCTGGAAGTTTCTATACCATTTTAGCCACGTTTCAACCCCTTTTAACCTTTTTTTTTCCTTGCTAATTTTTGCCCAATTCTTTCCTGGTTTCAGAGATTTTCGCTCATTTCTAACCCATTTTTTCCCCATTTCTATCAAATTTAAAACGGTTTTCTCCCGTTTGCTATGCATTCTTGTTACTTTCCTAAAAGTTTTAAGCCACTTTTGGCCATTACTAACCCCTTTTTTATTTCCATTTTCAAAGTCGTTTTAAGCATTTTTTGGTTTCTTTTCCTAACCCAAATTTCTCAATTTCTAACCATTTTTAAGTTATTTTTCCCCTTTCCTAACCCATTTTTGTCAAGTTCTAACCCCTTTAATCCATTTCTGGCCATTTCTATCGTATTTTTGCCATGTTTCAGCCCGTTTTAAGGCGTTTTTTTCCTTTTCTTACTATTTTTGGCCAATTCTTTCCTGGTTTCAGTGTTTTACCTCCCTTTTTAACCCATTTTTCCCCATTTCTAACAAATTTAAGCCTATTCTTTCCCCCGTTTGCTATACATTCTTGTTACTTTCTTAAACGTTTTATGCCACTTTTGCCCATTACTAACCCTTTTTTTTATTTCCATTTTCTAAGTCGTTTTAAGCATTTTTTGGTTTCTTTTCCTAACTCAAATTTGTCAATTTCTAACCATTTTTAATTTTTTTTTCCCCTTTCCTAACCCATTTTTGTCAAGTTCTAACCCCTTTTAATCCATTTTTGGCAGTTTCTATCCTTTTTTTGCCACGTTTCAACCCCTTGTAAGCTTTTTTTTTCCCATGCTAATTTTTGCCCAATTCTTTCCTGGTTTCAGAGTTTTTCGCTCATTTATAACCCATTTTTCCCCATTTCTATCAAATATAAACCTGTTTTTCCCTCGTTTGCTATGCATTCTTGTTACTTTCCTAAACGTTTTATCCCACTTTTGCCCATTACTAACCCTTTTTTTTATTTCCATTTTCTAAGTCGTTTTAAGCATTTTTTGGTTTCTTTTCCTAACTCAAATTTGTCAATTTCTAACCATTTTTAAGTTTTTTTTCCCCTTTCCTAACCCATTTTTGTCAAGTTCTAACCCCTTTTAATCCATTTTTGGCAGTTTCTATCCTATTTTTGCCACGTTTCAACCCCTTGTAAGCTTTTTTTTTCCCATGCTAATTTTTGCCCAATTCTTTCCTGGTTTCAGAGTTTTTCGCTCATTTATAACCCATTTTTCCCCATTTCTATCAAATTTAAACCAGTTTTTCCCTCGTTTGCTATGCATTCTTGTTACTTTCCTAAACGTTTTATCACACTTTTGCCCATTACTAACCCTTTTTTTATTTCCATTTTCTAAGTCGTTTTAAGCATTTTTTGGTTTCTTTTCCTAACCCAAATTTCTCAATTTCTAACCATTTTTAAGTTTTTTTTTCCCCTTTCCTAACCCATTTTTGTCAAGTTCTAACCCCTTTAATCCATTTCTGGCCATTTCTATCGTATTTTTGCCATGTTTCAGCCCGTTTTAAGGCGTTTTTTTCCTTTTCTTACTATTTTTGGCCAATTCTTTCCTGGTTTCAGAGTTTTTCGCTCATTTATAACCCATTTTTTCCCCATTTCTATCAAATATAAACCTGTTTTTCCCTCGTTTGCTATGCATTCTTGTTACTTTCCTAAACGTTTTATCCCACTTTTGCCCGTTACTAACCCTTTTTTTATTTCCATTTTCTAAGTCGTTTTAAGCATTTTTTGGTTTCTTTTCCTAACCCAAATTTCTCAATTTCTAACCATTTTTAAGTTTTTTTTCCCCTTTCCTAACCCATTTTTGTCAAGTTCTAACCCCTTTTAATCCATTTTTGGCAGTTTCTATCCTATTTTTGCCACGTTTCAACCCCTTGTAAGCTTTTTTTTTTCCCATGCTAATTTTTGCCCAATTCTTTCCTGGTTTCAGAGTTTTTCGCTCATTTCTAACCCATTTTTCCCCATTTCTATCAAATTTAAAACGGTTTTCCCCCGTTTGCTATGCATTCTTGTTACTTTCCTAAACGTTTTAAGCCACTTTTGGCCATTACTAACCCCTTTTTTATTTCTATTTTCTAAGTCGTTTTAAGCATGTTTTGGTTTCTTTTCCTAACCCAAATTT
Source organism: Pezoporus flaviventris (assembly GCF_033815535.1). Taxonomy (NCBI): domain Eukaryota; kingdom Metazoa; phylum Chordata; class Aves; order Psittaciformes; family Psittacidae; genus Pezoporus; species Pezoporus flaviventris. The sequence goes on along the minus strand of NW_026893110.1, from coordinate 67,580 downwards.
CTCAATTTCTAACCATTTTTAAGTTATTTTTCCCCTTTCCTAACCCATTTTTGTCAAGTTCTAACCCCTTTAATCCATTTCTGGCCATTTCTATCGTATTTTTGCCATGTTTCAGCCCGTTTTAAGGCGTTTTTTTCCTTTTCTTACTATTTTTGGCCAATTCTTTCCTGGTTTCAGTGTTTTACCTCCCTTTTTAACCCATTTTTCCCCATTTCTAACAAATTTAAGCCTATTCTTTCCCCCGTTTGCTATACATTCTTGTTACTTTCTTAAACGTTTTATGCCACTTTTGCCCATTACTAACCCTTTTTTTTATTTCCAATTTCTAAGTCGTTTTAAGCATTTTTTGGTTTCTTTTCCTAACTCAAATTTGTCAATTTCTAACCATTTTTAAGTTAATTTTCCCCTTTCCTAACCCATTTTTGTCAAGTTCTAACCCCTTTTAATCCATTTTTGGCAGTTTCTATCCTTTTTTTGCCACGTTTCAACCCCTTTTAAGATTTTTTTTTCCCATGCTAATTTTTGCCCAATTCTTTCCTGGTTTCAGAGTTTTTCGCTCATTTATAACGCATTTTTCCCCATTTCTATCAAATATAAGCCTGTTTTTCCCTCGTTTGCTATGCATTCTTGTTACTTTCCTAAACGTTTTATCCCACTTTTGCCCATTACTAACCCTTTTTTTATTTCCATTTTCTAAGTCGTTTTAAGCATTTTTTGGTTTCTTTTCCTAACCCAAATTTCTCAATTTCTAACCATTTTTAAGTTTTTTTTCCCCTTTCCTAACTCATTTTTGTCAAGTTCTAACCCCTTTTAATCCATTTTTGGCAGTTTCTATCCTTTTTTTGCCACGATTAAACTCCTTTTAAGCTTTTTTTTTCCTTGCTAATTTTTGCCCAATTCTTTCCTGGTTTCACAGTTTTTCGCTCATTTATAACCCATTTTTCCCCATTTCTATCAAATATAAGCCTGTTTTTCCCTCGTTTGCTATGCATTCTTGTTACTTTCCTAAACGTTTTATCCCACTTTTGCCCATTACTAACCCTTTTTTTATTTCCATTTTCTAAGTCGTTTTAAGCATTTTTTGGTTTCTTTTCCTAACCCAAATTTCTCAATTTCTAACCATTTTTAAGTTTTTTTTCCCCTTTCCTAACTCATTTTTGTCAAGTTCTAACCCCTTTTAATCCATTTTTGGCAGTTTCTATCCTTTTTTTGCCACGATTAAACTCCTTTTAAGCTTTTTTTTTCCTTGCTAATTTTTGCCCAATTCTTTCCTGGTTTCACAGTTTTTCGCTCATTTATAACCCATTTTTCCCCATTTCTATCAAATATAAGCCTGTTTTTCCCTCGTTTGCTATGCATTCTTGTTACTTTCCTAAACGTTTTATCCCACTTTTGCCCATTACTAACCCTTTTTTTATTTCCATTTTCTAAGTCGTTTTAAGCATTTTTTGGTTTCTTTTCCTAACCCAAATTTCTCAATTTCTAACCATTTTTAAGTTTTTTTTCCCCTTTCCTAACCCATTTTTGTCAAGTTCTAACCCCTTTTAATCCATTTTTGGCAGTTTCTATCCTATTTTTGCCACGTTTCAACCCCTTGTAAGCTTTTTTTTTCCCATGCTAATTTTTGCCCAATTCTTTCCTGGTTTCAGAGTTTTTCGCTCATTTATAACCCTTTTTTCCCCATTTCTATCAAATTTAAACCAGTTTTTCCCTCGTTCGCTATGCATTCTTGTTACTTTCCTAAACGTTTTATCCCTCTTTTGCCAATTACTAACCCTTTTTTTATTTCCATTTTCTAAGTCGTTTTAAGCATTTTTTCGTTTCTTTTCTTAACCCATATTTCTCAATTTCTAACCATTTTTAAGTTATTTTTCCCCTTTCCTAACCCATTTTTGTCAAGTTCTAACCCCTTTTAAAGCATTTCTGGAAGTTTCTATCCCATTTTTGCCACGTTTCAACCCCTTTTAACCTTTTTTTTTCCCTTGCTAATTTTTGGCCAATTCTTTCCTGGTTTCAGAGATTTTCGCTCATTTCTAACCCATTTTTCCCCATTTCTATCAAATTTAGAACGGTTTTCCCCCGTTTGCTATGCATTCTTGTTACTTTCCTAAATGTTTTAAGCCACTTTTGGCCATTACTAACCCCTTTTTTATTTCCATTTTCAAAGTCGTTTTAAGCATTTTTTGGTTTCTTTTCCTAACCCAAATTTCTCAATTTCTAACCATTTTTAAGTTATTTTTCCCCTTTCCTAACCCATTTTTGTCAAGTTCTAACCCCTTTAATCCATTTCTGGCCATTTCTATCGTATTTTTGCCATGTTTCAGCCCGTTTTAAGGCGTTTTTTTTATTTTCTTACTATTTTTGGCCAATTCTTTCCTGGTTTCAGTGTTTTACCTCCCTTTTTAACCCATTTTTCCCCATTTCTAACAAATTTAAGCCTATTCTTTCCCCCGTTTGCTGTACATTCTTGTTACTTTCTTAAACGTTTTATGCCACTTTTGCCCATTACTAACCCTTTTTTTTATTTCCATTTTCTAAGTCGTTTTAAGCATTTTTTGGTTTCTTTTCCTAACTCAAATTTGTCAATTTCTAACCATTTTTAAGTTAATTTTCCCCTTTCCTAACCCATTTTTGTCAAGTTCTAACCCCTTTTAATCCATTTTTGGCAGTTTCTATCCTTTTTTTGCCACGTTTCAACCCCTTTTAAGATTTTTTTTTCCCATGCTAATTTTTGCCCTATTCTTTCCTGGTTTCAGAGTTTTTCGCTCATTTCTAACCCATTTTTCCCCATTTCTATCAAATATAAGCCTGTTTTTCCCTCGTTTGCTATGCATTCTTGTTACTTTCCTAAACGTTTTATCCCACTTTTGGCCATTACTAACCCCTTTTTTATTTCCATTTTCAAAGTCGTTTTAAGCATTTTTTGGTTTCTTTTCCTAACCCAAATTTCTCAATTTCTAACCATTTTTAAGTTTTTTTTCCCCTTTCCTAACCCATTTTTGTCAAGTTCTAACCCCTTTTAATCCATTTTTGGCAGTTTCTATCCTATTTTTGCCACGTTTCAACCCCTTGTAAGCTTTTTTTTTTCCCATGCTAATTTTTGCCCAATTCTTTCCTGGTTTCAGAGTTTTTCGCTCCTTTCTAACCCATTTTTTCCCCATTTCTATCAAATTTAAACCAGTTTTTCCCTCGTTTGCTATGCATTCTTGTTACTTTCCTAAACGTTTTATCCCACTTTTGCCCATTACTAACCCTTTTTTTATTTCCATTTTCTAAGTCATTTTAAGCATGTTTTGGTTTCTTTTCCTAACCCAAATTTCTCAATTTCTAACCATTTTTAAGTTATTTTTCCCCTTTCCTAACCCATTTTTGTCAAGTTCTAACCCCTTTTAAAGCATTTGTGGAAGTTTCTATCCCATTTTAGCCACGTTTCAACCCCTTTTAACCTTTTTTTTTCCTTGCTATTTTTTGCCCAATTCTTTCCTGTTTTCAGAGTTTTTCGCTCATTTATAACCCTTTTTTCCCCATTTCTATCAAATTTAAAACGGTTTTCCCCCGTTTGCTATGCATTCTTGTTACTTTCCTAAACGTTTTAAGCCACTTTTGGCCATTACTAACCCCTTTTTTATTTCCATTTTCAAAGTCGTTTTAAGCATTTTTTGGTTTCTTTTCCTAACCCAAATTTCTCAATTTCTAACCATTTTTAAGTTATTTTTCCCCTTTCCTAACCCATTTTTGTCAAGTTCTAACCCCTTTTAAAGCATTTCTGGAAGTTTCTATCCCATTTTTGCCACGTTTCAACCCCTTTTAACCTTTTTATTTCCTTGCTAATTTTTGCCCAATTCTTTCCTGGTTTCAGAGATTTTCGCTCATTTCTAACCCATTTTTCCCCATTTCTATCAAATTTAGAACGGTTTTCCCCCGTTTGCTATGCATTCTTGTTACTTTCCTAAATGTTTTAAGCCACTTTTGGCCATTACTAACCCCTTTTTTATTTCCATTTTCAAAGTCGTTTTAAGCATTTTTTGGTTTCTTTTCCTAACCCAAATTTCTCAATTTCTAACCATTTTTAAGTTATTTTTCCCCTTTCCTAACCCATTTTTGTCAAGTTCTAACCCCTTTAATCCATTTCTGGCCATTTCTATCGTATTTTTGCCATGTTTCAGCCCGTTTTAAGGCGTTTTTTTTATTTTCTTACTATTTTTGGCCAATTCTTTCCTGGTTTCAGTGTTTTACCTCCCTTTTTAACCCATTTTTCCCCATTTCTAACAAATTTAAGCCTATTCTTTCCCCCGTTTGCTATACATTCTTGTTACTTTCTTAAACGTTTTATCCCACTTTTGCCCATTACTAACCCTTTTTTTTATTTCCATTTTCTAAGTCGTTTTAAGCATTTTTTGGTTTCTTTTCCTAACTCAAATTTGTCAATTTCTAACCATTTTTAAGTTAATTTTCCCCTTTCCTAACTCATTTTTGTCAAGTTCTAACCCCTTTTAATCCATTTTTGGCAGTTTCTATCCCATTTTTGCCACGTTTCAACCCCTTTTAAGCTTTTTTTTTTCCTTGCTAATTTTTGCCCTATTCTTTCCTGGTTTCAGAGTTTTTCGCTCATTTCTAACCCATTTTTCCCCATTTCTATCAAATATAAGCCTGTTTTTCCCTCGTTTGCTATGCATTCTTGTTACTTTCCTAAACGTTTTATCCCACTTTTGCCCATTACTAACCCTTTTTTTATTTCCATTTTCTAAGTCGTTTTAAGCATTTTTTGGTTTCTTTTCCTAACCCAAATTTCTCAATTTCTAACCATTTTTAAGTTTTTTTTCCCCTTTCCTAACCCATTTTTGTCAAGTTCTAACCCCTTTTAATCCATTTTTGGCAGTTTCTATCCTATTTTTGCCACGTTTCAACCCCTTGTAAGCTTTTTTTTTCCCATGCTAATTTTTGCCCAATTCTTTCCTGGTTTCAGAGTTTTTCGCTCATTTATAACCCATTTTTCCCCATTTCTATCAAATATAAACCTGTTTTTCCCTCGTTTGCTATGCATTCTTGTTACTTTCCTAAACGTTTTATCCCACTTTTGCCCATTACTAACCCTTTTTTTATTTCCATTTTCTAAGTCGTTTTAAGCATTTTTTGGTTTCTTTTCCTAACCCAAATTTCTCAATTTCTAACCATTTTTAAGTTTTTTTTCCCCTTTCCTAACCCATTTTTGTCAAGTTCTAACCCTTTTTAATCCATTTTTGGCAGTTTCTATCCTATTTTTGCCACGTTTCAACCCCTTGTAAGCTTTTTTTTTACCATGCTAATTTTTGCCCAATTCTTCTAACCCCTTTTAAAGCATTTCTGGACATTTCTATCCTACTTTTTCCGCGTTTCAACCCCTTTTAAACTTTTTTTTTTCTCCTTCCTAATTTTTGCCCACTTCTTTCCTGGTTTCAGAGTTTTTCGCTCATTTCTAACCCATTTTTCCCCATTTCTATCAAATTTAAACCGGTTTTTCTCTTGTTTGCTATGCATTCTTGTTACTTTCTTAAACGTTTTATGCCACTTTTGGCCATTGCTAACCCTTTTTTTATTTCCATTTTCTAAGTCGTTTTAAGCATTTTTTGGTTTCGTTTCCTAACCCAAATTTCTCAATTGCTAACCATTTTTAAGTTATTTTTCCCCTTTCCTAACCCATTTTTGTCAAGTTCTAACCCCTTTTAAAGCATTTCTGGCCATTTCTATCCTTTTTTTGCCACATTTAAACTCCTTTTAAGCTTTTTTTTTCCTTGCTAATTTTTGCCCAATTCTTTCCTGGTTTCAGAGTTTTTCGCTCATTTCTAACCCATTTTTCCCCATTTCTCTCAAATTTAAACCGGTTTTCCCCCGTTTGCTATGCATTCTTGTTACTTTCTAATATGTTTTAAGCAACTTTTGGCCATTACTAACCCTTTTTTTATTTCCATTTTCTAAGTCGTTTTAAGCATTTTTTCGTTTCTTTTCCTAACCCAAATTTCTCAATTTCTAACCATTTTTAAGTTATTTTTCCCTTTTCCTAACCCATTTTTGTCAAGTTCTAACCCCTTTTAAAGCATTTTTGGCAGTTTCTATCCTATTTTTGCCACGTTTCAAGCCCTTGTAAGCTTTTTTTTTCTCCTTGCTAATTTTTGCCAAATTCTTTCCTGGTTTCAGAGTTTTTCGCTCATTTCTAACCCATTTTGCCCCATTTCTATCAAATTTAAACCAGTTTTCCCCCCGTTTGCTATGAAATCTTGTTATTTTCTTAAACGTTTTAAGCCACTTTTGGCCATTACTAACCCTTTTTTTTATTTCCATTTTCTAAGTCGTTTTAAGCATTTTTTGGTTTCTTTTCCTAACCCAAATTTCTCAATTTCTAACCATTTTTAAGTTATTTTTCCCCTTTACTAACCCATTTTTGTCAAGTTCTAACCCCTTTTAAAGCAATTCTGGACATTTCTATCCTACTTTTTCCGCATTTCAACCCCTTTTAAACTTTTTTTTTTCTCCTTCCTAATTTTTGCCCACTTCTTTCCTGGTTTCAGAGTTTTTCGCTCATTTCTAACCCATTTTTCCCCATTTCTATCAAATTTAAACCTGTTTTTCCCTCGTTTGCTATGCATTCTTGTTACTCTCTTAAGCGTTTTAAGCCACTTTTGGCCATTACTAACCCTTTTTTTATTTCCATTTTCTAATTCGTTTTAAGCATTTTTTGGTTTCTTTTCCTAACCCAAATTTCTCAATTTCTAACCATTTTTAAGTTATTTTTCCCTTTCCTAACCCATTTTTGTCAAGTTCTAACCCCTTTTAAAGCATTTCTGGCCATTTCTATCCTATTTTTTTCCGGGTTTCAACCCCTTTTAAACTTTTTTTTTTCTCCTTCCTAATTTTTGCCCAATTCTTTCCTGGTTTCAGAATTTTTCGCTCATTTCTAACCCATTTTTCCCCATTTCTATCGAATTTAAAACAGTTTTTTCCTCGTTTGCTATGCATTCTTGTTACTTTCTTAAACGCTTTAAGCCACTTTTGGCCATTACTAATCCTCTTTATAATCCCATTTTCTAAGTCGTTTTAAGCATTTTTTCGTTTCTTTTCTTATACCCATATTTCTCAATTTCTAACCATTTTTAAGTTATTGTTTCCCTTTCCTAACCCATTTTTGTCAAGTTCTAACCCCTTTTAAAGCAGTTCTGGAAGTTTCTATCCTATTTTTGCCACGTTTCAACCCCTTTTAAGCTTTTTTTTTCCCTTGCTAATTTTTGCCCAATTCTTTCCTGGTTTCAGAGTTTTTCGCTCATTTCTAACCCATGTTTCCCCATTTCTATCAAATTTAAACCAGTTTCCCCCCCGTTTGCTATGCATTCTTGTTACTTTCTTAAACGTTTTATGCCACTTTTGGCCATTGCTAACCCTTTTTTTATTTCCATTCTCTAAGTCGTTTTAAGCATTTTTTGGTTTCTTTTCCTAACCCAAATTTCTCAATTTCTAACCATTTTTAAGTTATTTTTCCCCTTTACTAACCCATTTTTGTCAAGTTCTAACCTTTTTTAAAGCAGTTCTGGAAGTTTCTATCCTACTTTTTCCGCGTTTCAACCCCTTTTAAACTTTTTTTTTCTCCTTCCTAATTTTTGCCCAATTCTTTCCTGGTTTCAGAGTTTTTCGCTCATTTCTAACCCATTTTTCCCCATTTCTATCAAATTTAAACCGGTTTTTCCCTTGTTTGCTATGCATTCTTGTTACTTTCTTAAACGTTTTATGCCACTTTTGGCCATTGCTAACCCTTTTTTTATTTCCATTTTCTAAGTCGTTTTAAGCATTTTTTGGTTTCTTTTCCTAACCCAAATTTCTCAATTTCTAACCATTTTTAAGTTATTTTTCCCCTTTACTAACCCATTTTTGTCAAGTTCTAACCCCTTTTAAAGCATTTCTGGCCGTTTCTATCCTACTTTTTCGCGTTTCAACCCTTTTAACTTTTTTTTTTCTCCTTCCTAATTTTTGCCCAATTCTTTCCTGGTTTCAGAGTTTTTCGCTCATTTCTAACCCATTTTTCCCCATTTCTATCAAATTTAAACCGGTTTTTCCCTTGTTTGCTATGCATTCTTGTTACTTTCTTAAACGTTTTATGCCACTTTTGGCCATTGCTAACCCTTTTTTTATTTTCCATTCTCTAAGTCGTTTTAAGCATTTTTTGGTTTCTTTTCCTAACCCAAATTTCTCAATTGCTAACCATTTTTAAGTGATTTTTCCCCTTTCCTAACCCATTTTTGTCAAGTTCTAACCCCTTTTAATCCATTTTTGGCAGTTGCTATCCTATTTTTGCCACGTTTCAACCCCTGTAAGCTTTTTTTTTCTTTTCTTGCTAATTTTTTCCCAATTCTTTCCTGGTTTCAGAGTTTTTCGCTCATTTCTAACCCATTTTTCCCCATTTCTCTCAAATTTAAACCGGTTTTCCCCCGTTTGCTATGCATTCTTGTTACTTTCTAATATGTTTTAAGCAACTTTTGGCCATTACTAACCCTTTTTTTATTTCCATTTTCTAAGTCGTTTTAAGCATTTTGGGGTTTCTTTTCCTAACCCAAATTTCTCAATTTCTAACCATTTTTAAGTTATTTTTCCCTTTTCCTAACCCATTTTTGTCAAGTTCTAACCCCTTTTAATCCATTTCTGGCAGTTTCTATCCTATTTTTGCCACGTTTCAACCCCTTGTAAGCTTTTTTTTCTCCTTGCTAATTTTTGCCAAATTCTTTCTGGGTTTCAGAGTTTTTCGCTCATTTCTAACCCATTTTTCCCCATTTCTATCAAATTTAAACCAGTTTTCCCCCCGTTTGCTATGAAATCTTGTTATTTTCTTAAACGTTTTAAGCCACTTTTGGCCATTACTAACCCTTTATTTTATTTCCATTTTCTAAGTCGTTTTAAGCATTTTTTGGTTTCTTTTCCTAACCCAAATTTCTCAATTTCTAACCATTTTTAGTTATTTTCCCCCTTTCCTAACTCATTTTTGTCAAGTTCTAACCCCTTTTAATCCATTTTTGGCAGTTTCTATCCTATTTTTGCCACGTTTCAAACCCTTTTAAGCTTTTTTTTTTCCATGCTAATTTTTTCCCAATTCTTTCCTGGTTTCAGAGTTTTTCGCTCATTTCTAACCCATTTTTCCCCATTTCTATCGAATTTAAAACATTTTTTCCCCCGTTGGCTATGCATTCTTGTTACTTCTTCTTAAACGCTTTAAGCCACTTTTGGCCATTACTAATCCTCTTTATAATCCCATTTTCTAAGTCGTTTTAAGCATTTTTTCGTTTCTTTTCTTAACCCATATTTCTCAATTTCTAACCATTTTTAAGTTATTGTTCCCCTTTCCTAACCCATTTTTGTCAAGTTCTAACCCCTTTTAAAGCAGTTCTGGAAGTTTCTATCCCATTTTTCCCACGTTTCAACCCCTTTTAAGCTTTTTTTTTTCCTTGCTAATTTTTGCCCAATTCTTTCCTGGTTTCAGAGTTTTTCGCTCATTTCTAACCCATTTTTCCCCATTTCTATCAAATTTAACCGGTTTTTCCCTTGTTTGCTATGCATTCTTGTTACTTTCTTAAACGTTTTATGCCACTTTTGGCCATTGCTAACCCTTTTTTTATTTCCATTTCTAAGTCGTTTTAAGCATTTTTTGGTTTCTTTTCCTAACCCAAATTTCTCAATTTCTAACCATTTTTAAGTTATTTTTTCCCCTTTACTAATTCATTTTTGTCAAGTTCTAACCCCTTTTAAAGCATTTCTGGCCATTTCTATCCTACTTTTTCCGCGTTTCAACCCCTTTTAAACTTTTTTTTATCTCCTTCCTAATTTTTGCCCAATTCTTTCCTGGTTTCAGAGTTTTTCGCTCATTTCTAACCCATTTTTCCCCATTTCTATCAAATTTAAACCGGTTTTTCCCTTGTTTGCTATGCATTCTTGTTACTTTCTTAAACGTTTTATGCCACTTTTGGCCATTGCTAACCCTTTTTTTATTTCCATTTTCTAAGTCGTTTTAAGCATTTTTTGGTTTCGTTTCCTAACCCAAATTTCTCAATTGCTAACAATTTTTAAGTTATTTTTCCCCTTTCCTAACCCATTTTTGTCAAGTTCTAACCCCTTTTAATCCATTTTTGGCCGTTTCTATCCTTTTTTTGCCACATTTAAACTCCTTTTAAGCTTTTTTTTCCTTGCTAATTTTTGCCCAATTCTTTCCTGGTTTCAGAGTTTTTCGCTCATTTCTAACCCATTTTTTCCCCATTTCTATCAAATTTAAACCGGTTTTTCCCCTTGTTTGCTATGCATTCTTGTTACTTTCTTAAACGTTTTATGCCACTTTTGGCCCATTGCTAACCCTTTTTTTTATTTCCATTTTCTAAGTCGTTTTAAGCATTTTTTGGTTTCTTTTCCTAACCCAAATTTCTCAATTTCTAACCATTTTTAAGTTATTTTCCCCCTTTCCTAACTCATTTTTGTCAAGTTCTAACCCCTTTTAATCCATTTTTGGCAGTTTCTATCCTATTTTTGCCACGTTTCAAACCCTTTTAAGATTTTTTTTTCCATGCTAATTTTTGCCCAATTCTTTCCTGGTTTCAGAGTTTTTCGCTCATTTCTAACCCCATTTTTCCCCATTTCTATCGAATTTAAAACAGTTTTCCCCCGTTTGCTATGCATGTCTTGTTACTTTCTTAAACGCTTTAAGCCACTTTTGGCCATCACTAATCCTCTTATAATCCCATTTTCTAAGTCGTTTTAAGCATTTTTTCGTTTCTTTTCTTAACCCATATTTCTCAATTTCTAACCATTTTAAGTTATTGTTCCCCTTTCCTAACCCATTTTTGTCAAGTTCTAACCCCTTTTAAAGCAGTTCTGGAAGTTTCTATCCCATTTTTGCCACGTTTCAACCCCTTTTAAGCTTTTTTTTTCCCTTGCTAATTTTTGCCCAATTCTTTCCTGGTTTCAGAGTTTTTCGCTCATTTCTAACCCATTTTTCCCCATTTCTATCAAATTTAAACCGGTTTTTCCCTTGTTTGCTATGCATTCTTGTTACTTTCTTAAACGTTTTATGCCACTTTTGGCCATTGCTAACCCTTTTTTTTATTTCCATTTTCTAAGCCGTTTAAGCATTTTTTGGTTTCTTTTCCTTACCCAAATTTCTCAATTTCTAACCATTTTTAAGTTATTGTTCCCCTTTCCTAACCCATTTTTGTCAAGTTCTAACCCCTTTTAAAGCATTTCTGGCCATTTCTATCCTATTTTTTCCGCGTTTCAACCCCTTTTAAACTTTTTTTTTCTCCTTCCTAATTTTTGCCAAATTCTTTCCTGGTTTCAGAGTTTTTCGCTCATTTCTAACCCATTTTTCCCCATTTCTATCAAATTTAAACCGGTTTTTCCCTTGTTTGCTATGCATTCTTGTTACTTTCCTTAAACGTTTTATGCCACTTTTGGCCATTGCTAACCGTTTTTTATTTCCATTTTCTAAGTCGTTTAAGCATTTTTTGCTTTCTTTTCCTAACCCAAATTTCTCAATTTGTAACCATTTTTAAGTTATTTTTCCCCTTTCCTAACCCACTTTTGACAAGTTCTAACCCGTTTTAATCCATTTTTGGCAGTTTCTATCCTTTTTTTGCCACATTTAAACTCCTTTTAAGCTTTTTTTTTCCTTGCTAATTTTTGCCCAATTCTTTCCTGGTTTCAGAGTTTTTCGCTCATTTCTAACCCATTTTTCCCCATTTCTCTCAAATTTAAACCGTTTTTCCAGCGTTTGCTATGCATTCTTGTTACTTTCTAATATGTTTTAAGCAACTTTTGGCCATTACTAACCCTTTTTTTATTTCCATTTTCTAAGTCGTTTTAAGCATTTTGGGGTTTCTTTTCCTAACCCAAATTTCTCAATTTCTAACCATTTTTAAGTTATTTTTCCCTTTTCCTAACCCATTTTTGTCAAGTTCTAACCCCTTTTAATCCATTTGTGGCAGTTTCTATCCTATTTTTGCCACGTTTCAACCCTTTGTAAGCTTTTTTTTTCTCCTTGCTAATTTTTGCCCAATTCTTTCCTGGTTTCAGAGTTTTCGCTCATTTCTAACCCATTTTTCCCCATTTCTCTCAAATTCAAACCGGTTTTCCCCCGTTTGCTATGCATTCTTGTTACTTTCTAATAGGTTTTAAGCAACTTTTGGCCATTACTAACCCTTTTTTATTTCCATTTTCTAAGTCGTTTTAAGCATTTTTTGGTTTCTTTTTCTTACCCAAATTTCTCAATTTCTAACCATTTTTAAGTTATTTTCCCCCTTTCCTAACTCATTTTTGTCAAGTTCTAACCCCTTTTAATCCATTTTTGGCAGTTTCTATCCTATTTTTGCCACGTTTCAACCCCTTTTAAGCTTTTTTTTTTCCATGCTAATTTTTGCCCAATTCTTTCCTGGTTTCAGAGTTTTTCGCTCATTTCTAACCCATTTTTCCCCATTTCTATCGAATTTTAAAACAGTTTTTCCCCCGTTTGCTATGGCATTCTTGTTACTTTCTTAAACGCTTTAAGCCACTTTTGGCCATCACTAATCCTCTTTATAATCCCATTTTTCTAAGTCGTTTTAAGCATTTTTTCGTTTCTTTTCTTAACCCATATTTCTCAATTTCTAACCATTTTTAAGTTATTTTTCCCATTCCTAACCCATTTTTGTCAAGTTCTAACCCCTTTTAAAGCAGTTCTGGAAGTTTCGATCCCATTTTTGCCACGTTTCAACCCCTTTTAAGCTTTTTTTTCCCTTGCTAATTTTTTGCCCAATTCTTTCCTGGTTTCAGAGTTTTTCGCTCATTTCTAACCCATTTTTCCCCATTTCTATCAAATTTAAACCAGTTTTCCCCCCGTTTGCTATGAAATCTTGTTATTTTCTTAAACGTTTTATGCCACTTTTGGCCATTGCTAACCCTTTTTTATTTCCATTTTCTAAGTCGTTTTAAGCATTTTTTGGTTTCTTTTCCTAACCCAAATTTCTCAATTTTTAACCATTTTTAAGTTATTTTTCCCCTTTACTAACCCATTTTTGTCAAGTTCTAACCCCTTTTAATCCATTTTTGGCAGTTGCTACCCTATTTTTGCCACGTTTCAACCCCTTTTAAGTTTTTTTTTTTTCTTGCTAATTTTTTGCCAATTCTTTCCTGGTTTCAGAGTTTTTCGCTCATTTCTAACCCATTTTGCCCCATTTCTATCAAATTTATACCTGTTTTTCCCTCGTTTGCTATGCATTCTTGTTACTCTCTTAAACGTTTTAAGCCACTTTTGGCCATTACTAACCCTTTTTTTATTTCCATTTTCTAAGTCGTTTTAAGCATTTTTGGTTCCTTTTCCTAACCCAAATTTCTCAATTTCTAACCATTTTAAAGTTATTTTTCCCCTTTCCTAACCCACGTTTGACAAGTTCTAAGCCCTTTTAAAGCATTTCTGGCCATTTCTATCCTCTTTTTTCGGCGTTTCAAACCCTTTTAAACTTTTTTTTTTCTCCTTCCTAATTTTTGCCCAATTCTTTCCTGGTTTCAGAATTTTTCGCTCATTTCTAACCCATTCTTCCCCATTTCTATCAAATTTAAACCGGTTTTCCCCCTGTTTGCTATGCATTCTTGTTACTTTCATAAACGTTTTAAGCCACTTTTGCCATTGCTAACCCTTTTTTATTTCCATTTTCTAAGTCGTTTTAAGCATTTTTTGGTTTCTTTTCCTAACCCAAATTTCTCAATTTCTAACCATTTTTTAAGTATTTTTCCCCCTTACCTAACCCATTTTTGTCAAGTTCTAACCCATTTTAATCCATTTTTGGCAGTTGCTACCCTATTTTTGCCACGTTTCAAACCCTTTTAAGTTTTTTTTTTTCTCCTTGCTAATTTTTGCAAATTCTTTCCTGGTTTCAGAGTTTTTCGCTCATTTCTAACCCATTTTTCCCCATTTCTATCAAATTTAAACCTGTTTTGCCCTCGTTTGCTATGCATTCTTGTTACTCTCTTAAACGTTTTAAGCCACTTTTGGCCATTACTAATCCTCTTTATAATCCATTTTCTAAGTCGTTTTAAGCATTTTTTCTTTCTTTTCTTAACCCATATTTCACAATTTCTAACCATTTTTAAGTTATTGTTCCCCTTTCCTAACCCATTTTTGTCAAGTTCTAACCGATTTTAAGCAGTTCTGGAAGTTTCTATCCCATTTTTGCCACGTTTCAACCCCTTTTAAGCTTTTTTTTTCCTTGCTAATTTTTGCCCAAATTCTTTTCCTGGTTTCAGAGTTTTTCGCTCTCGCTCATTTCTAACCCATTTTTCCCCATTTCTATCAAATTTAAACCGGTTTTTCCCTTGTTTGCTATGCATTCTTGTTACTTTCTTAAACGTTTTATGCCACTTTTGGCCATTGCTAACCCTTTTTTTATTTCCATTTTCTAAGTTGTTTTAAGCATTTTTTGGTTTCTTTTCCTAACCCAAATTTCTCAATTTCTAACCATTTTTAAGTTATTTTTCCCCTTTCCTAACCCATTTTTGTCAAGTTCTAACCCCTTTTAATCCATTTTTGGCAGTTGCTATCCTATTTTTGCCACGTTTCAACCCCTTGTAAGCTTTTTTTTTCTTTTCTTGCTAATTTTTGCCCAATTCTTTCCTGGTTTCAGAGTTTTTTGCTCATTTCTAACCCATTTTTCCCCATTTCTATCAAATTTAAACCAGTTTTTCCCCCGTTTGCTATGCATTCTTGTTACTTTCTTAAACGCTTTAAGGCACTTTTGGCCATTACTAATCCTCTTTATAATCCCATTTTCTAAGTCGTTTTAAGCATTTTTTGGTTTCTTTTCTTAACCCATATTTCTCAATTTCTAACCATTTTTAAGATATTGTTCCCCTTTCCTAACCCATTTTTGTCAAGTTCTAACCCCTTTTAAAGCAGTTCTGGAAGTTTCTATCCCATTTTTGCCACGTTTCAACCCCTTTTAAGCTTTTTTTTTTCCTTGCTAATTTTTGCCCAATTCTTTCCTGGTTTCAGAGTTTTTCGCTCATTTCTAACCCATTTTTCCCCATTTCTATCAAATTTAAACCGTTTTTTCCCTTGTTTGCAATGCATTCTTGTTACTTTCTTAAACGCTTTAAGCCACTTTGGGCCATTACTAATCCTCTTTATAATTCCATTTTCTAAGTCGTTTTAAGCATATTTTCGTTTCTTTTCCTAACCCATATTTCTCAATTTCTATCCATTTTTAAGTTATTTTTCCCCTTTCCTAACCCATTTTTGTCAAGTTCTAACCGATTTTAAAGCATTTCTGGAAGTTTCTATCCTATTTTTGCCACGTTTCAACCCCTTTTAAGCTTTTTTTTTTCCTTGCTAATTTTTGCCCAATTCTTTCCTGGTTTCAGAGTTTTTCGCTCATTTCTAACCCATTTTTCCCCATTTCTATCAAATTTAAACCGGTTTTCCCCCGTTTGCTATGCATTCTTGTTACTTTCCTAAACGTTTTAAGCCACTTTTGGCCATTACAAACCATTTTTTTATTTCCATTTTCAAAGTCGTTTTAAGCATTTTTTGGTTTCTTTTCCTAACCCATATTTCTCAATTTCTAACCATTTTTAAGTTATTTTTCCCCATTCCAAACCCATTTTTGTCAAGTTGTAACCCCTTTTAATGCATTTTTGGCAGTTTCTATCCTATTTTTGCCACGTTTCAACCCCTTTTAAGTTTTTTTTTTCCCATGCTAATTTTTGCCCAATTCTTTCCTGGTTTCAGAGTTTTTCGCTGATTTCTAACCCATTTTTCCCCATTTCTATCAAATTTAAGCCAGTTTTTTCCCCTGTTTTCTATGCATTCTTTTTACTTTCTAATATGTTTTAAGCCACTTTTGGGCATTGCTAACCCTTTTTGTATTTCCATTTTCTAAGTCGTTTTAAGCATGTTTTGGTTTCTTTTCCTAACCCATATTTCTCAATTTCTAACCATTTTTAAGTTATTTTTCCCCTTTCCTAACCCATTTTTATCAAGTTCTAACCCCTTTTAATCCATTTTTGGCAGTTTCTATCCAATTTTTGCCACGTTTCAACCCCTTGTAAGCTTTTTATTTCTCCTTGCTAATTTTTGCCCAATTCTTTCCTGGTTTCAGAGTTTTTCGCTCATTTCTAACCCATTTTTCCCCATTTCTATCAAATTGAAACCTGTTTTAGCCCCGTTTGCTATGCATTCTTGTTACTTTCTTAAACGCTTTAAGCCACTTTTGGCCATTACTAATACTCTTTTTAATTCCATTTTCTAAGTCGTTTTAAGCATTTTTTGGTTTCTTTTCCTAACCCAAATTTCTTAATTTCTAACCATTTTTAAGTTATTTTTCCCCTTTCCGAACCCATTCTTGTCAAGTTCTAACCCCTTTTAATCCATTTTTGGCAGTTTCTATCCTATTTTTGCCACGATTAAACTCCTTTTAAGCTTTTTTTTTCCTTGCTAATTTTTGCCCAATTCTTTCCTGGTTTCAGAGTTTTTCGCTCATGTCTAACCCATTTTTCCCCATTTCTATCAAATTTAAGCCAGTTTTTCCCCTGTTTTCTATGCATTCTTGTTACTTTCTTAAACGCTTTAAGCCACTTTTGGCCATTACTAACCCTTTTTTAATTTCCATTTTCTAAGTCGTTTTAAGCATTTTTTCGTTTCTTTTCCTAACCCAAATTTCTCAATTTCTAACCATTTTTAAGTTATTTTTCCTTGTTCCTAACCCATTTTTGTCAAGTTCTAACCCCTTTTAAAGCATTTCTGGCCATTTCTATCCTATTTTGCCACGTTTCAACCCCTTGTAAGCCTATTTTTTTCGTTCCTTGCTAATTTTTGCCAAATTCTTTCTTGGTTTCAGAGTTTTTCGCTCATGTCTAACCCATTTTGCCCCATTTCTATCAAATTTAAAACAGTTTTTCCCCCGTTTTCTATGCATTCTTGTTACTTTCTTAAACGCTTTAAGCCACTTTTGGCCATTACTAATACTCTTTTTAATTACATTTTCTAAGTCGTTTTAAGCATTTTTTGGTTTCTTTTCCTAACCCAAATTTCTCAATTTCTAACCATTTTTAAGTTATTTTTCCCCTTTCCTAACCCATTTTTGTCAATTTCTAACCCCTTTTAATCCATTTTTGGCAGTTTCTATCCTATTTTTGCCACTTTTCAACCCTTTGTAAGCTTTTTTTTTTCTCCTTGCTAATTTTTGCCCAATTCTTTCCTGGTTTCAGAGTTTTTTGCTCATTTCTAACACATTTTTCCCCATTTCTATCAAATTGAAACCGGTTTCCCCCCCGTTTGCTATGCATTTTTGTTACTCTCTTAAACGATTTAAGCCACTTTTGGCCATTACTAACCCTTTTTTTATTTCCATTTTCTAAGTAGTCTTAAGCATTTTTTGGTTTCTTTTCCTAACCCAAATTTCTCAATTTCTAACCATTTTTAAGTTATTTTTCCTTATCCAAACCCATTTTTGTCAAGTTCTAACCCCTTTTAAAGCATTTCTGGCCATTTCTATCCTATTTTGCCACGTTTCAACCCCTTGTAAGCCTATTTTTTTCGTTTCTTGCTAATTTTTGCCAAATTCTTTCCTGGTTTCAGTGTTTTTCGCTCATGTCTAACCCATTTTGCCCCATTTCTATCAAATTTAAAACAGTTTTTACCCCCTTTGCTATGCATTCTTGTTACATTCTAAAACATTTTAAGCCACTTTTGGCCATTACTAATACTCTTTTTAATTCCATTTTCTAAGTCGTTTTAAGCATTTTTTGGTTTCTTTTCCTAACCCAAATTTCTTAATTTCTAACCATTTTTAAGTTATTTTTCCCCTTTCCGAACCCATTCTTGTCAAGTTCTAACCCCTTTTAATCCATTTTTGGCAGTTTCTATCCTATTTTTGCCACGATTAAACTCCTTTTAAGCTTTTTTTTTCCTTGCTAATTTTTGCCCAATTCTTTCCTGGTTTCAGAGTTTTTCGCTCATGTCTAACCCATTTTTCCCCATTTCTATCAAATTTAAGCCAGTTTTTCCCCTGTTTTCTATGCATTCTTGTTACTTTCTTAAACGCTTTAAGCCACTTTTGGCCATTACTAACCCTTTTTTAATTTCCATTTTCTAAGTCGTTTTAAGCATTTTTTCGTTTCTTTTCCTAACCCAAATTTCTCAATTTCTAACCATTTTTAAGTTATTTTTCCTTGTTCCTAACCCATTTTTGTCAAGTTCTAACCCCTTTTAAAGCATTTCTGGCCATTTCTATCCAATTTTCCACGTTTCAACCCCTTGTAAGCCTATTTTTTTCGTTCCTTGCTAATTTTTGCCAAATTCTTTCTTGGTTTCAGAGTTTTTCGCTCATGTCTAACCCATTTTGCCCCATTTCTATCAAATTTAAAACAGTTTTTCCCCCGTTTTCTATGCATTCTTGTTACTTTCTTAAACGCTTTAAGCCACTTTTGGCCATTACTAATACTCTTTTTAATTACATTTTCTAAGTCGTTTTAAGCATTTTTTGGTTTCTTTTCCTAACCCAAATTTCTCAATTTCTAACCATTTTTAAGCTATTTTTCCCCTTTCCTAACCAATTTTTGTCAATTTCTAACCCCTTTTAATCCATTTTTGGCAGTTTCTATCCTATTTTTGCCACTTTTCAACCCTTTGTAAGCTTTTTTTTTTCTCCTTGCTAATTTTTGCCCAATTCTTTCCTGGTTTCAGAGTTTTTTGCTCATTTCTAACACATTTTTCCCCATTTCTATCAAATTGAAACCGGTTTTCCCCCCGTTTGCTATGCATTTTTGTTACTTTCTTAAACGATTTAAGCCACTTTTGGCCATTACTAACCCTTTTTTTATTTCCATTTTCTAAGTAGTCTTAAGCATTTTTTGGTTTCTTTTCCTAACCCAAATTTCTCAATTTCTAACCATTTTTAAGTTATTTTTCCTTATCCAAACCCATTTTTGTCAAGTTCTAACCCCTTTTAAAGCATTTCTGGCCATTTCTATCCTATTTTGCCACGTTTCAACCCCTTGTAAGCCTATTTTTTTCGTTTCTTGCTAATTTTTGCCAAATTCTTTCCTGGTTTCAGTGTTTTTCGCTCATGTCTAACCCATTTTGCCCCATTTCTATCAAATTTAAAACAGTTTTTACCCCGTTTGCTATGCATTCTTGTTACTTTCTTAAACGTTTTAAGCCACTTTTGGCCATTACTAATACTCTTTTTAATTCCATTTTCTAAGTCGTTTTAAGCATTTTTTGGTTTCTTTTCCTAACCCAAATTTCTTAATTTCTAACCATTTTTAAGTTATTTTTCCCCTTTCCGAACCCATTCTTGTCAAGTTCTAACCCCTTTTAATCCATTTTTGGCAGTTTCTATCCTATTTTTGCCACGATTAAACTCCTTTTAAGCTTTTTTTTTCCTTGCTAATTTTTGCCCAATTCTTTCTTGGTTTCAGAGTTTTTCGCTCATGTCTAACCCATTTTTCCCCATTTCTATCAAATTTAAGCCAGTTTTTCCCCTGTTTTCTATGCATTCTTGTTACTTTCTTAAACGCTTTAAGCCACTTTTGGCCATTACTAACCCTTTTTTAATTTCCATTTTCTAAGTCGTTTTAAGCATTTTTTCGTTTCTTTTCCTAACCCAAATTTCTCAATTTCTAACCATTTTTAAGTTATTTTTCCTTGTTCCTAACCCATTTTTGTCAAGTTCTAACCCCTTTTAAAGCATTTCTGGCCATTTCTATCCAATTTTCCACGTTTCAACCCCTTGTAAGCCTATTTTTTTCGTTCCTTGCTAATTTTTGCCAAATTCTTTCTTGGTTTCAGAGTTTTTCGCTCATGTCTAACCCATTTTGCCCCATTTCTATCAAATTTAAAACAGTTTTTCCCCCGTTTTCTATGCATTCTTGTTACTTTCTTAAACGCTTTAAGCCACTTTTGGCCATTACTAATACTCTTTTTAATTACATTTTCTAAGTCGTTTTAAGCATTTTTTTTGGTTTCTTTTCCTAACCCAAATTTCTCAATTTCTAACCATTTTTAAGTTATTTTTCCCCTTTCCTAACCCATTTTTGTCAATTTCTAACCCCTTTTAAACCATTTCTGGCAGTTTCTATCCTATTTTTGCCACGTTTCAGCCCGTTTTAGGGTGGTTTTTTTCCTTTTCTTACTTTTTTTGGCCAATTCTTTCCTGGTTTCAGTGTTTTACCTCCCTTTTTAACCCATTTTTCCCCATTTCTAACAAACTTAAGCCTATTTTTTCCCCCGTTTGCTATGCATTCTTGTCACTTTCCTAAACGTTTTAAGCCACTTTTGGCCATTGCTAACCCTTTTTTTATTTCCATTTTCTAAGTCGTTTTAAGCATTTTTTTGGTTTCTTTTCCTAACTCAAATTTCTCAATTTCTAACCATTTTTTAGTTATTTTTCCCCTTTCCTAACCCACTTTTGTCAAGTTCTACCCCCTTTTAATCCATTTTTGGCAGTTTCTATCCTATTTTTGCCACGTTTCACCCCCTTTTAAGCTTTTTTTTTTCCATGCTAATTTTTCCCAATTCTTTCCTGGTTTCAGAGTTTTTCGCTCATTTCTAACCCATTTTTCCCCATTTCTATCAAATTGAAGCCAGTTTTTCCCTCGTTTGCTATGCATTCTTGTTACTTTCTTAAACGCTTTAAGCCACTTTTGGCCATTACTAACCCTCTTTTTATTTCCATTTTCTAATTCGTTTTTAGCATTTTTTGGTTTCGTTTCCTAACCAGAATTTCTCAATTTCTAACCATTTTTAAGTTATTTTTCCCCTTTCCTAACCCACTTTTGTCAAGTTCTAACCCCTTTTACTCCAGTTTTGGCTGTTTCTACCCTATTTTTGCCACGTTTCAACGCCTTGCAAGCTTTTATTTTCCATTCTAATTTTTGACCATTTTTTTCCTGGTTTCCGAGTTTTTCCCTCATTTCTAACCCATTTTTCCCCATTCCTATCAAATTTAAACCAGTTTTTCCCTCGTTTGCTATGCATTCTTGTTACTTTCTTAAACGTTTTAAGCCACTTTTGGCCATTACTAGCTCTTTTTTTATTTCCATTTTCTAAGTCGTTTTAAGCATTTTTAGGTTTCTTTTCCTAACCCAAATTTCTCAATTTATAACCATTTTTAAGTTATTTTTCCCCTTTCCTAACTTATTTTTGTCAAGTTCTAACCCCTTTTAAACCATTTCTGGCAGTTTCTATCGTATTTTTGCCTCGTTTCAACCCATTTTAAGCTTTTTTTTTCTTTCCTTGCTTATTTTTGCCCAATTCTTTCCTGATTTCAGAGATTTTCCCTCGTTTCTAACACATTTTTCCACACTTCTATCAAATTGAAACCGGTTTCCCCCCGTTTGCTATGCATTCTTGTTACTTTCTTAAACGTTTTAAGCCACTTTTGGCCATTACTAGCTCTTTTTTTATTTCCATTTTCTAAGTCGTTTTAAGCATTTTTAGGTTTCTTTTCCTAACACATATTTCTCAATTTCTAACCATTTTTAAGATATTTTTCCCCTTTCCTAACCCATATTTGTCAAGTTCTAACCCCTTTAAAACCATTTCTGGTCATTTTTATCGTATTTTTGCCACGTTTCAACCCATTTTAACGCGTTTTTTTCCTTTTCTTGCTCATTTTTGCCCATTTCTTACCTATTTTCAGAGATTTTCCTCCCTTTTTAACCCATTTTTGCCCATTTCTGACAAACTTAAGCCTATTCTTTCCCCCGTTGGCTATGCATTCTTGTTACGTTCTTAAACGTTTTATGCCACTTTTGCCCATTACTAACCCATTTTTTAATTTCCATTTTCTAAGTCGTTTTAAGCATTTTTTGGTTTCTTTTCCTAACCCAAATTTCTCAATTTCTATCCATTTTTAAGTTATTTTTCCCCTTTCCTAACCCACTTTTGTCAAGTTCTAACCCCTTTTAATCCATTTTTGGCAGTTTCTATCCTATTTTTGCCACGTTTCAACCCCTTTTAAGTTTTTTTTTTCCCATGCTAATTTTTGCCCAATTCTTTCCTGGTTTCAGAGTTTTTCGCTGATTTCTAACCCATTTTTCCCCATTTCTATCAAATTTAAGCCAGTTTTTTCCCCTGTTTTCTATGCATTCTTGTTACTTTCTAATATGTTTTAAGCCACTTTTGGGCATTGCTAACCCTTTTTGTATTTCCATTCTCTAAGTCGTTTTAAGCATGTTTTGGTTTCTTTTCCTAACCCAAATTTCTCAATTTCTAACCATTTTTAAGTTATTTTTCCCCTTTCCTAACCCATTTTTGTCAAGTTCTAACCCCTTTTAATGCATTTTTGGCAGTTTCTATCCTATTTTTGCCACGTTTCAACCTCTTGTAAGCTTTTTTTTTCCCATGCTAATTTTTGCCCAATTCTTTCCTGGTTTCAGAGTTTTTCGCTCATTTCTAACCCGTTTTTCCCCATTTCTTTCGAATTTAAAACAGTTTTTCCCCCGTTTGCTATGCATTCTTGTTACTTTCTTAAACACTTTAAGGCACTTTTGGCCATTACTAATCCTCTTTATAATCCCATTTTCTAAGTCGTTTTAAGCATTTTTTGGTTTCGTTTCCTAACCCAAATTTCTCAATTGCTAACCATTTTTAAGTTATTTTTCCCCTTTCCTAACCCATTTTTGTCAAGTTCTAACCCCTTTTAATCCATTTTTGGCAGTTTCTATCCTTTTTTTGCCACATTTAAACTCCTTTTAAGCTTTTTTTTTCCTTGCTAATTTTTGCCCAATTCTTTCCTGGTTTCAGAGTTTTTCGCTCATTTATAACCCATTTTTTCCCCATTTCTATCAAATTTAAACCAGTTTTTCCCTCGTTTGCTATGCATTCTTGTTACTTTCCTAAACGTTTTATCCCACTTTTGCCCATTACTAACCCTTTTTTTATTTCCATTTTCTAAGTCATTTTAAGCATGTTTTGGTTTCTTTTCCTAACCCAAATTTCTCAATTTCTAACCATTTTTAAGTTATTTTTCCCCTTTCCTAACCCATTTTTGTCAAGTTCTAACCCCTTTTAAAGCATTTGTGGAAGTTTCTATCCCATTTTAGCCACGTTTCAACCCCTTTTAACCTTTTTTTTTCCTTGCTATTTTTTGCCCAATTCTTTCCTGGTTTCAGAGATTTTCGCTCATTTCTAACCCATTTTTCCCCATTTCTATCAAATTTAAAACGGTTTTCCCCCGTTTGCTATGCATTCTTGTTACTTTCCTAAACGTTTTAAGCCACTTTTGGCCATTACTAAAACCTTTTTTATTTCCATTTTCAAAGTCGTTTTAAGCATTTTTTGGTTTCTTTTCCTAACCCAAATTTCTCAATTTCTAACCATTTTTAAGTTATTTTTCCCCTTTCCTAACCCATTTTTGTCAAGTTCTAACCCCTTTTAAAGCATTTCTGGAAGTTTCTATCCCATTTTAGCCACGTTTCAACCCCTTTTAACCTTTTTTTTTCCTTGCTAATTTTTGCCCAATTCTTTCCTGGTTTCAGAGATTTTCGCTCATTTCTAACCCATTTTTTCCCCATTTCTATCAAATTTAAAACGGTTTTCTCCCGTTTGCTATGCATTCTTGTTACTTTCCTAAAAGTTTTAAGCCACTTTTGGCCATTACTAACCCCTTTTTTATTTCCATTTTCAAAGTCGTTTTAAGCATTTTTTGGTTTCTTTTCCTAACCCAAATTTCTCAATTTCTAACCATTTTTAAGTTATTTTTCCCTTTTCCTAACCCATTTTTGTCAAGTTCTAACCCCTTTAATCCATTTCTGGCCATTTCTATCGTATTTTTGCCATGTTTCAGCCCGTTTTAAGGCGTTTTTTTCCTTTTCTTACTATTTTTGGCCAATTCTTTCCTGGTTTCAGTGTTTTACCTCCCTTTTTAACCCATTTTTCCCCATTTCTAACAAATTTAAGCCTATTCTTTCCCCCGTTTGCTATACATTCTTGTTACTTTCTTAAACGTTTTATGCCACTTTTGCCCATTACTAACCCTTTTTTTTATTTCCAATTTCTAAGTCGTTTTAAGCATTTTTTGGTTTCTTTTCCTAACTCAAATTTGTCAATTTCTAACCATTTTTAAGTTAATTTTCCCCTTTCCTAACCCATTTTTGTCAAGTTCTAACCCCTTTTAATCCATTTTTGGCAGTTTCTATCCTTTTTTTGCCACGTTTCAACCCCTTTTAAGATTTTTTTTTTCCCATGCTAATTTTTGCCCAATTCTTTCCTGGTTTCAGAGTTTTTCGCTCATTTATAACGCATTTTTCCCCATTTCTATCAAATATAAGCCTGTTTTTCCCTCGTTTGCTATGCATTCTTGTTACTTTCCTAAACGTTTTATCCCACTTTTGCCCATTACTAACCCTTTTTTTTATTTCCATTTTCTAAGTCGTTTTAAGCATTTTTTGGTTTCTTTTCCTAACCCAAATTTCTCAATTTCTAACCATTTTTAAGGTTTTTTTCCCCTTTCCTAACTCATTTTTGTCAAGTTCTAACCCCTTTTAATCCATTTTTGGCAGTTTCTATCCTTTTTTTGCCACGATTAAACTCCTTTTAAGCTTTTTTTTTCCTTGCTAATTTTTGCCCAATTCTTTCCTGGTTTCACAGTTTTTCGCTCATTTATAACCCATTTTTCCCCATTTCTATCAAATATAAGCCTGTTTTTCCCTCGTTTGCTATGCATTCTTGTTACTTTCCTAAACGTTTTATCCCACTTTTGCCCATTACTAGCCCTTTTTTTATTTCCATTTTCTAAGTCGTTTTAAGCATTTTTTGGTTTCTTTTCCTAACCCAAATTTCTCAATTTCTAACCATTTTTAAGTTTTTTTTCCCCTTTCCTAACCCATTTTTGTCAAGTTCTAACCCCTTTTAATCCATTTTTGGCAGTTTCTATCCTATTTTTGCCACGTTTCAACCCCTTGTAAGCTTTTTTTTTCCCATGCTAATTTTTGCCCAATTCTTTCCTGGTTTCAGAGTTTTTCGCTCATTTATAACCCTTTTTTCCCCATTTCTATCAAATTTAAACCAGTTTTTCCCTCGTTCGCTATGCATTCTTGTTACTTTCCTAAACGTTTTATCCCTCTTTTGCCAATTACTAACCCTTTTTTTATTTCCATTTTCTAAGTCGTTTTAAGCATTTTTTCGTTTCTTTTCTTAACCCATATTTCTCAATTTCTAACCATTTTTAAGTTATTTTTCCCCTTTCCTAACCCATTTTTGTCAAGTTCTAACCCCTTTTAAAGCATTTCTGGAAGTTTCTATCCCATTTTTGCCACGTTTCAACCCCTTTTAACCTTTTTTTTTCCTTGCTAATTTTTGCCCAATTCTTTCCTGGTTTCAGAGATTTTCGCTCATTTCTAACCCATTTTTCCCCATTTCTATCAAATTTAGAACGGTTTTCCCCCGTTTGCTATGCATTCTTGTTACTTTCCTAAATGTTTTAAGCCACTTTTGGCCATTACTAACCCCTTTTTTATTTCCATTTTCAAAGTCGTTTTAAGCATTTTTTGGTTTCTTTTCCTAACCCAAATTTCTCAATTTCTAACCATTTTTAAGTTATTTTTCCCCTTTCCTAACCCATTTTTGTCAAGTTCTAACCCCTTTAATCCATTTCTGGCCATTTCTATCGTATTTTTGCCATGTTTCAGCCCGTTTTAAGGCGTTTTTTTTATTTTCTTACTATTTTTGGCCAATTCTTTCCTGGTTTCAGTGTTTTACCTCCCTTTTTAACCCATTTTTCCCCATTTCTAACAAATTTAAGCCTATTCTTTCCCCCGTTTGCTATACATTCTTGTTACTTTCTTAAACGTTTTATGCCACTTTTGCCCATTACTAACCCTTTTTTTTATTTCCATTTTCTAAGTCGTTTTAAGCATTTTTTGGTTTCTTTTCCTAACTCAAATTTGTCAATTTCTAACCATTTTTAAGTTAATTTTCCCCTTTCCTAACTCATTTTTGTCAAGTTCTAACCCCTTTTAATCCATTTTTGGCAGTTTCTATCCCATTTTTGCCACGTTTCAACCCCTTTTAAGCTTTTTTTTTTCCTTGCTAATTTTTGCCCTATTCTTTCCTGGTTTCAGAGTTTTTCGCTCATTTCTAACCCATTTTTCCCCATTTCTATCAAATATAAGCCTGTTTTTCCCTCGTTTGCTATGCATTCTTGTTACTTTCCTAAACGTTTTATCCCACTTTTGCCCATTACTAACCCTTTTTTTATTTCCATTTTCTAAGTCGTTTTAAGCATTTTTTGGTTTCTTTTCCTAACCCAAATTTCTCAATTTCTAACCATTTTTAAGTTTTTTTTCCCCTTTCCTAACCCATTTTTGTCAAGTTCTAACCCCTTTTAATCCATTTTTGGCAGTTTCTATCCTATTTTTGCCACGTTTCAACCCCTTGTAAGCTTTTTTTTCCCATGCTAATTTTTGCCCAATTCTTTCCTGGTTTCAGAGTTTTTCGCTCATTTATAACCCATTTTTCCCCATTTCTATCAAATATAAACCTGTTTTTCCCTCGTTTGCTATGCATTCTTGTTACTTTCCTAAACGTTTTATCCCACTTTTGCCCATTACTAACCCTTTTTTTATTTCCATTTTCTAAGTCGTTTTAAGCATTTTTTGGTTTCTTTTCCTAACCCAAATTTCTCAATTTCTAACCATTTTTAAGTTTTTTTTCCCCTTTCCTAACCCATTTTTGTCAAGTTCTAACCCCTTTTAATCCATTTTTGGCAGTTTCTATCCTATTTTTGCCACGTTTCAACCCCTTGTAAGCTTTTTTTTTACCATGCTAATTTTTGCCCAATTCTTCTAACCCCTTTTAAAGCATTTCTGGACATTTCTATCCTACTTTTTCCGCGTTTCAACCCCTTTTAAACTTTTTTTTTTCTCCTTCCTAATTTTTGCCCACTTCTTTCCTGGTTTCAGAGTTTTTCGCTCATTTCTAACCCATTTTTCCCCATTTCTATCAAATTTAAACCGGTTTTTCTCTTGTTTGCTATGCATTCTTGTTACTTTCTTAAACGTTTTATGCCACTTTTGGCCATTGCTAACCCTTTTTTTATTTCCATTTTCTAAGTCGTTTTAAGCATTTTTTGGTTTCGTTTCCTAACCCAAATTTCTCAATTGCTAACCATTTTTAAGTTATTTTTCCCCTTTCCTAACCCATTTTTGTCAAGTTCTAACCCCTTTTAAAGCATTTCTGGCCATTTCTATCCTTTTTTTGCCACATTTAAACTCCTTTTAAGCTTTTTTTTTCCTTGCTAATTTTTGCCCAATTCTTTCCTGGTTTCAGAGTTTTTCGCTCATTTCTAACCCATTTTTCCCCATTTCTCTCAAATTTAAACCGGTTTTCCCCCGTTTGCTATGCATTCTTGTTACTTTCTAATATGTTTTAAGCAACTTTTGGCCATTACTAACCCTTTTTTTATTTCCATTTTCTAAGTCGTTTTAAGCATTTTTTCGTTTCTTTTCCTAACCCAAATTTCTCAATTTCTAACCATTTTTAAGTTATTTTTCCCTTTTCCTAACCCATTTTTGTCAAGTTCTAACCCCTTTTAAAGCATTTTTGGCAGTTTCTATCCTATTTTTGCCACGTTTCAAGCCCTTGTAAGCTTTTTTTTTCTCCTTGCTAATTTTTGCCAAATTCTTTCCTGGTTTCAGAGTTTTTCGCTCATTTCTAACCCATTTTTCCCCATTTCTATCAAATTTAAACCAGTTTTCCCCCCGTTTGCTATGAAATCTTGTTATTTTCTTAAACGTTTTAAGCCACTTTTGGCCATTACTAACCCTTTTTTTTATTTCCATTTTCTAAGTCGTTTTAAGCATTTTTTGGTTTCTTTTCCTAACCCAAATTTCTCAATTTCTAACCATTTTTAAGTTATTTTTCCCCTTTACTAACCCATTTTTGTCAAGTTCTAACCCCTTTTAAAGCAATTCTGGACATTTCTATCCTACTTTTTCCGCGTTTCAACCCCTTTTAAACTTTTTTTTTTCTCCTTCCTAATTTTTGCCCACTTCTTTCCTGGTTTCAGAGTTTTTCGCTCATTTCTAACCCATTTTTCCCCATTTCTATCAAATTTAAACCTGTTTTTCCCTCGTTTGCTATGCATTCTTGTTACTCTCTTAAGCGTTTTAAGCCACTTTTGGCCATTACTAACCCTTTTTTTATTTCCATTTTCTAATTCGTTTTAAGCATTTTTTGGTTTCTTTTCCTAACCCAAATTTCTCAATTTCTAACCATTTTTAAGTTATTTTTCCCTTTCCTAACCCATTTTTGTCAAGTTCTAACCCCTTTTAAAGCATTTCTGGCCATTTCTATCCTATTTTTTTCCGGGTTTCAACCCCTTTTAAACTTTTTTTTTTCTCCTTCCTAATTTTTGCCCAATTCTTTCCTGGTTTCAGAATTTTTTGCTCATTTCTAACCCATTTTTCCCCATTTCTATCGAATTTAAAACAGTTTTTTCCTCGTTTGCTATGCATTCTTGTTACTTTCTTAAACGCTTTAAGCCACTTTTGGCCATTACTAATCCTCTTTATAATCCCATTTTCTAAGTCGTTTTAAGCATTTTTTCGTTTCTTTTCTTATACCCATATTTCTCAATTTCTAACCATTTTTAAGTTATTGTTTCCCTTTCCTAACCCATTTTTGTCAAGTTCTAACCCCTTTTAAAGCAGTTCTGGAAGTTTCTATCCCATTTTTGCCACGTTTCAACCATTTTTAAGTTTTTTTTTTTCCTTGCTAATTTTTGCCCAATTCTTTCCTGGTTTCAGAGTTTTTCGCTCATTTCTAACCCATTTTTCCCCATTTCTATCAAATTTAAACCAGTTTCCCCCCGTTTGCTATGCATTCTTGTTACTTTCTTAAACGTTTTATGCCACTTTTGGCCATTGCTAACCCTTTTTTTATTTCCATTCTCTAAGTCGTTTTAAGCATTTTTTGGTTTCTTTTCCTAACCCAAATTTCTCAATTTCTAACCATTTTTAAGTTATTTTTCCCCTTTCCTAACCCATTTTTGTCAAGTTCTAACCCCTTTAATCCATTTCTGGCCATTTCTATCGTATTTTTGCCATGTTTCAGCCCGTTTTAAGGCGTTTTTTTTATTTTCTTACTATTTTTGGCCAATTCTTTCCTGGTTTCAGTGTTTTACCTCCCTTTTTAACCCATTTTTCCCCATTTCTAACAAATTTAAGCCTATTCTTTCCCCCGTTTGCTATACATTCTTGTTACTTTCTTAAACGTTTTATGCCACTTTTGCCCATTACTAACCCTTTTTTTTATTTCCATTTTCTAAGTCGTTTTAAGCATTTTTTGGTTTCTTTTCCTAACTCAAATTTGTCAATTTCTAACCATTTTTAAGTTAATTTTCCCCTTTCCTAACTCATTTTTGTCAAGTTCTAACCCCTTTTAATCCATTTTTGGCAGTTTCTATCCCATTTTTGCCACGTTTCAACCCCTTTTAAGCTTTTTTTTTTCCTTGCTAATTTTTGCCCTATTCTTTCCTGGTTTCAGAGTTTTTCGCTCATTTCTAACCCATTTTTCCCCATTTCTATCAAATATAAGCCTGTTTTTCCCTCGTTTGCTATGCATTCTTGTTACTTTCCTAAACGTTTTATCCCACTTTTGCCCATTACTAACCCTTTTTTTATTTCCATTTTCTAAGTCGTTTTAAGCATTTTTTGGTTTCTTTTCCTAACCCAAATTTCTCAATTTCTAACCATTTTTAAGTTTTTTTTCCCCTTTCCTAACCCATTTTTGTCAAGTTCTAACCCCTTTTAATCCATTTTTGGCAGTTTCTATCCTTTTTTTGCCACGTTTCAACCCCTTGTAAGCTTTTTTTTTCCCATGCTAATTTTTGCCCAATTCTTTCCTGGTTTCAGAGTTTTTCGCTCATTTATAACCCATTTTTCCCCATTTCTATCAAATATAAACGTGTTTTTCCCTCGTTTGCTATGCATTCTTGTTACTTTCCTAAACGTTTTATCCCACTTTTGCCCATTACTAACCCTTTTTTTATTTCCATTTTCTAAGTCGTTTTAAGCATTTTTTGGTTTCTTTTCCTAACCCAAATTTCTCAATTTCTAACCATTTTTAAGTTTTTTTTCCCCTTTCCTAACCCATTTTTGTCAAGTTCTAACCCCTTTTAATCCATTTTTGGCAGTTTCTATCCTATTTTTGCCACGTTTCAACCCCTTGTAAGCTTTTTTTTTACCATGCTAATTTTTGCCCAATTCTTCTAACCCCTTTTAAAGCATTTCTGGACATTTCTATCCTACTTTTTCCGCGTTTCAACCCCTTTTAAACTTTTTTTTTTCTCCTTCCTAATTTTTGCCCACTTCTTTCCTGGTTTCAGAGTTTTTCGCTCATTTCTAACCCATTTTTCCCCATTTCTATCAAATTTAAACCGGTTTTTCTCTTGTTTGCTATGCATTCTTGTTACTTTCTTAAACGTTTTATGCCACTTTTGGCCATTGCTAACCCTTTTTTTATTTCCATTCTCTAAGTCGTTTTAAGCATTTTTTGGTTTCTTTTCCTAACCCAAATTTCTCAATTTCTAACCATTTTTAAGTTATTTTTCCCCTTTACTAACCCATTTTTGTCAAGTTCTAACCCCTTTTAAAGCAGTTCTGGAAGTTTCTATCCTACTTTTTCCGCGTTTCAACCCCTTTTAAACTTTTTTTTTTCTCCTTCCTAATTTTTGCCCAATTCTTTCCTGGTTTCAGAGTTTTTCGCTCATTTCTAACCCATTTTTCCCCATTTCTCTCAAATTTAAACCGGTTTTCCCCCGTTTGCTATGCATTCTTGTTACTTTCTAATATGTTTTAAGCAACTTTTGGCCATTACTAACCCTTTTTTTATTTCCATTTTCTAAGTCGTTTTAAGCATTTTTTCGTTTCTTTTCCCTAACCCAAATTTCTCAATTTCTAACCATTTTTAAGTTATTTTTCCCTTGTCCTAACCCATTTTTGTCAAGTTCTAACCCCTTTTAAAGCATTTTTGGCAGTTTCTATCCTATTTTTGCCACGTTTCAAGCCCTTGTAAGCTTTTTTTTTCTCCTTGCTAATTTTTGCCAAATTCTTTCCTGGTTTCAGAGTTTTTCGCTCATTTCTAACCCATTTTTCCCCATTTCTATCAAATTTAAACCAGTTTTCCCCCCGTTTGCTATGAAATCTTGTTATTTTCTTAAACGTTTTAAGCCACTTTTGGCCATTACTAACCCTTTTTTTTATTTCCATTTTCTAAGTCGTTTTAAGCATTTTTTGGTTTCTTTTCCTAACCCAAATTTCTCAATTTCTAACCATTTTTAAGTTTTTTTTCCCCTTTACTAACCCATTTTTGTCAAGTTCTAACCCCTTTTAAAGCAATTCTGGACATTTCTATCCTACTTTTTCCGCGTTTCAACCCCTTTTAAACTTTTTTTTTTCTCCTTCCTAATTTTTGCCCAATTCTTTCCTGGTTTCAGAGTTTTTCGCTCATTTCTAACCCATTTTTCCCCATTTCTCTCAAATTTAAACCGGTTTTCCCCCGTTTGCTATGCATTCTTGTTACTTTCTAATATGTTTTAAGCAACTTTTGGCCATTACTAACCCTTTTTTTATTTCCATTTTCTAAGTC
This sequence comes from Pezoporus flaviventris, assembly GCF_033815535.1. NCBI lineage: Eukaryota > Metazoa > Chordata > Aves > Psittaciformes > Psittacidae > Pezoporus > Pezoporus flaviventris. The sequence goes on along the minus strand of NW_026893110.1, from coordinate 35,959 downwards.
GTTTTAAGCATTTTTTCGTTTCTTTTCCTAACCCAAATTTCTCAATTTCTAACCATTTTTAAGTTATTTTTCCCTTTTCCTAACCCATTTTTGTCAAGTTCTAACCCCTTTTAAAGCATTTTTGGCAGTTTCTATCCTATTTTTGCCACGTTTCAAGCCCTTGTAAGCTTTTTTTTTCTCCTTGCTAATTTTTGCCCAATTCTTTCCTGGTTTCAGAGTTTTTCGCTCATTTCTAACCCATTTTTCCCCATTTCTCTCAAATTTAAACCGGTTTTCCCCCGTTTGCTATGCATTCTTGTTACTTTCTAATATGTTTTAAGCAACTTTTGGCCATTACTAACCCTTTTTTTATTTCCATTTTCTAAGTCGTTTTAAGCATTTTTTGGTTTCTTTTCCTAACCCAAATTTCTCAATTTCTAACCATTTTTAAGTTATTTTTCCCTTTTCCTAACCCATTTTTGTCAAGTTCTAACCCCTTTTAAAGCATTTTTGGCAGTTTCTATCCTATTTTTGCCACGTTTCAAGCCCTTGTAAGCTTTTTTTTTCTCCTTGCTAATTTTTGCCAAATTCTTTCCTGGTTTCAGAGTTTTTCGCTCATTTCTAACCCATTTTTCCCCATTTCTATCAAATTTAAACCAGTTTTCCCCCCGTTTGCTATGAAATCTTTTTATTTTCTTAAACGTTTTAAGCCACTTTTGGCCATTACTAACCCTTTTTTTTATTTCCATTTTCTAAGTCGTTTTAAGCATTTTTTGGTTTCTTTTCCTAACCCAAATTTCTCAATTTCTAACCATTTTTAAGTTTTTTTTCCCCTTTACTAACCCATTTTTGTCAAGTTCTAACCCCTTTTAAAGCAATTCTGGACATTTCTATCCTACTTTTTCCGCGTTTCAACCCCTTTTAAACTTTTTTTTTTCTCCTTCCTAATTTTTGCCCACTTCTTTCCTGGTTTCAGAGTTTTTCGCTCATTTCTAACCCATTTTTCCCCATTTCTATCAAATTTAAACCTGTTTTTCCCTCGTTTGCTATGCATTCTTGTTACTCTCTTAAGCGTTTTAAGCCACTTTTGGCCATTACTAACCCTTTTTTTATTTCCATTTTCTAATTCGTTTTAAGCATTTTTTGGTTTCTTTTCCTAACCCAAATTTCTCAATTTCTAACCATTTTTAAGTTATTTTTCCCTTTCCTAACCCATTTTTGTCAAGTTCTAACCCCTTTTAAAGCATTTCTGGCCATTTCTATCCTATTTTTTTCCGGGTTTCAACCCCTTTTAAACTTTTTTTTTTCTCCTTCCTAATTTTTGCCCAATTCTTTCCTGGTTTCAGAATTTTTTGCTCATTTCTAACCCATTTTTCCCCATTTCTATTGAATTTAAAACAGTTTTTTCCTCGTTTGCTATGCATTCTTGTTACTTTCTTAAACGCTTTAAGCCACTTTTGGCCATTACTAATCCTCTTTATAATCCCATTTTCTAAGTCGTTTTAAGCATTTTTTCGTTTCTTTTCTTATACCCATATTTCTCAATTTCTAACCATTTTTAAGTTATTGTTTCCCTTGTCCTAACCCATTTTTGTCAAGTTCTAACCCCTTTTAAAGCAGTTCTGGAAGTTTCTATCCCATTTTTGCCACGTTTCAACCATTTTTAAGTTTTTTTTTTTCCTTGCTAATTTTTGCCCAATTCTTTCCTGGTTTCAGAGTTTTTCGCTCATTTCTAACCCATTTTTCCCCATTTCTATCAAATTTAAACCAGTTTCCCCCCCGTTTGCTATGCATTCTTGTTACTTTCTTAAACGTTTTATGCCACTTTTGGCCATTGCTAACCCTTTTTTTATTTCCATTCTCTAAGTCGTTTTAAGCATTTTTTGGTTTCTTTTCCTAACCCAAATTTCTCAATTTCTAACCATTTTTAAGTTATTTTTCCCCTTTCCTAACCCATTTTTGTCAAGTTCTAACCCCTTTAATCCATTTCTGGCCATTTCTATCGTATTTTTGCCATGTTTCAGCCCGTTTTAAGGCGTTTTTTTTATTTTCTTACTATTTTTGGCCAATTCTTTCCTGGTTTCAGTGTTTTACCTCCCTTTTTAACCCATTTTTCCCCATTTCTAACAAATTTAAGCCTATTCTTTCCCCCGTTTGCTATACATTCTTGTTACTTTCTTAAACGTTTTATGCCACTTTTGCCCATTACTAACCCTTTTTTTTATTTCCATTTTCTAAGTCGTTTTAAGCATTTTTTGGTTTCTTTTCCTAACTCAAATTTGTCAATTTCTAACCATTTTTAAGTTAATTTTCCCCTTTCCTAACTCATTTTTGTCAAGTTCTAACCCCTTTTAATCCATTTTTGGCAGTTTCTATCCCATTTTTGCCACGTTTCAACCCCTTTTAAGCTTTTTTTTTTCCTTGCTAATTTTTGCCCTATTCTTTCCTGGTTTCAGAGTTTTTCGCTCATTTCTAACCCATTTTTCCCCATTTCTATCAAATATAAGCCTGTTTTTCCCTCGTTTGCTATGCATTCTTGTTACTTTCCTAAACGTTTTATCCCACTTTTGCCCATTACTAACCCTTTTTTTATTTCCATTTTCTAAGTCGTTTTAAGCATTTTTTGGTTTCTTTTCCTAACCCAAATTTCTCAATTTCTAACCATTTTTAAGTTTTTTTTCCCCTTTCCTAACCCATTTTTGTCAAGTTCTAACCCCTTTTAATCCATTTTTGGCAGTTTCTATCCTTTTTTTGCCACGTTTCAACCCCTTGTAAGCTTTTTTTTTCCCATGCTAATTTTTGCCCAATTCTTTCCTGGTTTCAGAGTTTTTCGCTCATTTATAACCCATTTTTCCCCATTTCTATCAAATATAAACGTGTTTTTCCCTCGTTTGCTATGCATTCTTGTTACTTTCCTAAACGTTTTATCCCACTTTTGCCCATTACTAACCCTTTTTTTATTTCCATTTTCTAAGTCGTTTTAAGCATTTTTTGGTTTCTTTTCCTAACCCAAATTTCTCAATTTCTAACCATTTTTAAGTTTTTTTTCCCCTTTCCTAACCCATTTTTGTCAAGTTCTAACCCCTTTTAATCCATTTTTGGCAGTTTCTATCCTATTTTTGCCACGTTTCAACCCCTTGTAAGCTTTTTTTTTACCATGCTAATTTTTGCCCAATTCTTCTAACCCCTTTTAAAGCATTTCTGGACATTTCTATCCTACTTTTTCCGCGTTTCAACCCCTTTTAAACTTTTTTTTTTCTCCTTCCTAATTTTTGCCCACTTCTTTCCTGGTTTCAGAGTTTTTCGCTCATTTCTAACCCATTTTTCCCCATTTCTATCAAATTTAAACCGGTTTTTCTCTTGTTTGCTATGCATTCTTGTTACTTTCTTAAACGTTTTATGCCACTTTTGGCCATTGCTAACCCTTTTTTTATTTCCATTCTCTAAGTCGTTTTAAGCATTTTTTGGTTTCTTTTCCTAACCCAAATTTCTCAATTTCTAACCATTTTTAAGTTATTTTTCCCCTTTACTAACCCATTTTTGTCAAGTTCTAACCCCTTTTAAAGCAGTTCTGGAAGTTTCTATCCTACTTTTTCCGCGTTTCAACCCCTTTTAAACTTTTTTTTTTCTCCTTCCTAATTTTTGCCCAATTCTTTCCTGGTTTCAGAGTTTTTCGCTCATTTCTAACCCATTTTTCCCCATTTCTCTCAAATTTAAACCGGTTTTCCCCCGTTTGCTATGCATTCTTGTTACTTTCTAATATGTTTTAAGCAACTTTTGGCCATTACTAACCCTTTTTTTATTTCCATTTTCTAAGTCGTTTTAAGCATTTTTTGGTTTCTTTTCCTAACCCAAATTTCTCAATTTCTAACCATTTTTAAGTTATTTTTCCCTTGTCCTAACCCATTTTTGTCAAGTTCTAACCCCTTTTAAAGCATTTTTGGCAGTTTCTATCCTATTTTTGCCACGTTTCAAGCCCTTGTAAGCTTTTTTTTTCTCCTTGCTAATTTTTGCCAAATTCTTTCCTGGTTTCAGAGTTTTTCGCTCATTTCTAACCCATTTTTCCCCATTTCTATCAAATTTAAACCAGTTTTCCCCCCGTTTGCTATGAAATCTTGTTATTTTCTTAAACGTTTTAAGCCACTTTTGGCCATTACTAACCCTTTTTTTTATTTCCATTTTCTAAGTCGTTTTAAGCATTTTTTGGTTTCTTTTCCTAACCCAAATTTCTCAATTTCTAACCATTTTTAAGTTTTTTTTCCCCTTTACTAACCCATTTTTGTCAAGTTCTAACCCCTTTTAAAGCAATTCTGGACATTTCTATCCTACTTTTTCCGCGTTTCAACCCCTTTTAAACTTTTTTTTTTCTCCTTCCTAATTTTTGCCCAATTCTTTCCTGGTTTCAGAGTTTTTCGCTCATTTCTAACCCATTTTTCCCCATTTCTCTCAAATTTAAACCGGTTTTTCCCCCGTTTGCTATGCATTCTTGTTACTTTCTTAATATGTTTTAAGCAACTTTTGGCCATTACTAACCCTTTTTTTATTTCCATTTTCTAAGTCGTTTTAAGCATTTTTTCGTTTCTTTTCCTAACCCAAATTTCTCAATTTCTAACCATTTTTAAGTTATTTTTCCCTTTTCCTAACCCATTTTTGTCAAGTTCTAACCCCTTTTAAAGCATTTTTGGCAGTTTCTATCCTATTTTTGCCACGTTTCAAGCCCTTGTAAGCTTTTTTTTTCTCCTTGCTAATTTTTGCCCAATTCTTTCCTGGTTTCAGAGTTTTTCGCTCATTTCTAACCCATTTTTTCCCCATTTCTCTCAAATTTAAACCTGTTTTCCCCCGTTTGCTATGCATTCTTGTTACTTTCTAATATGTTTTAAGCAACTTTTGGCCATTACTAACCCTTTTTTTATTTCCATTTTCTAAGTCGTTTTAAGCATTTTTTGGTTTCTTTTCCTAACCCAAATTTCTCAATTTCTAACCATTTTTAAGTTATTTTTCCCTTTTCCTAACCCATTTTTGTCAAGTTCTAACCCCTTTTAAAGCATTTTTGGCAGTTTCTATCCTATTTTTGCCACGTTTCAAGCCCATTTTAAGTTTTTTTTTTTCCTTGCTAATTTTTGCCCAATTCTTTCCTGGTTTCAGAGTTTTTCGCTCATTTCTAACCCATTTTTCCCCATTTCTATCAAATTTAAACCAGTTTCCCCCCGTTTGCTATGCATTCTTGTTACTTTCTTAAACGTTTTATGCCACTTTTGGCCATTGCTAACCCTTTTTTTATTTCCATTCTCTAAGTCGTTTTAAGCATTTTTTGGTTTCTTTTCCTAACCCAAATTTCTCAATTTCTAACCATTTTTAAGTTATTTTTCCCCTTTACTAACCCATTTTTGTCAAGTTCTAACCCCTTTTAAAGCAGTTCTGGAAGTTTCTATCCTACTTTTTCCGCGTTTCAACCCCTTTTAAACTTTTTGTTTTCTCCTTCCTAATTTTTGCCCAATTGTTTCCTGGTTTCAGAGTTTTTCGCTCATTTCTAACCCATTTTTCCCCATTTCTATCAAATTTAAACCGGTTTTTCCCTTGTTTGCTATGCATTCTTGTTACTTTCTTAAACGTTTTATGCCACTTTTGGCCATTGCTAACCCTTTTTTTATTTCCATTTTCTAAGTCGTTTTAAGCATTTTTTGGTTTCTTTTCCTAACCCAAATTTCTCAATTTCTAACCATTTTTAAGTTATTTTTCCCCTTTACTAACCCATTTTTGTCAAGTTCTAACCCCTTTTAAAGCATTTCTGGCCGTTTCTATCCTACTTTTTCCGCGTTTCAACCCCTTTTAAACTTTTTTTTTTTTTCCTTCCTAATTTTTGCCCAATTCTTTCCTGGTTTCAGAGTTTTTCGCTCATTTCTAACCCATTTTTCCCCATTTCTATCAAATTTAAACCGGTTTTTCCCTTGTTTGCTATGCATTCTTGTTACTTTCTTAAACGTTTTATGCCACTTTTGGCCATTGCTAACCCTTTTTTTATTTCCATTCTCTAAGTCGTTTTAAGCATTTTTTGGTTTCTTTTCCTAACCCAAATTTCTCAATTGCTAACCATTTTTAAGTTATTTTTCCCCTTTCCTAACCCATTTTTGTCAAGTTCTAACCCCTTTTAATCCATTTTTGGCAGTTGCTATCCTATTTTTGCCACGTTTCAACCCCTTGTAAGCTTTTTTTTTTCTTTTCTTGCTAATTTTTTCCCAATTCTTTCCTGGTTTCAGAGTTTTTCGCTCATTTCTAACCCATTTTTCCCCATTTCTCTCAAATTTAAACCGGTTTTCCCCCGTTTGCTATGCATTCTTGTTACTTTCTAATATGTTTTAAGCAACTTTTGGCCATTACTAACCCTTTTTTTTATTTCCATTTTCTAAGTCGTTTTAAGCATTTTGGGGTTTCTTTTCCTAACCCAAATTTCTCAATTTCTAACCAATTTTAAGTTATTTTTCTTTTTTCCTAACTCATTTTTGTCAAGTTCTAACCCCTTTTAATCCATTTTTGGCAGTTTCTATCCTATTTTTGCCACGTTTCAAACCCTTTTAAGCTTTTTTTTTTCCATGCTAATTTTTGCCCAATTCTTTCCTGGTTTCAGAGTTTTTCGCTCATTTCTAACCCATTTTTCCCCATTTCTATCGAATTTAAAACATTTTTTCCCCCGTTTGCTATGCATTCTTGTTACTTTCTTAAACGCTTTAAGCCACTTTTGGCCATTACTAATCCTCTTTATAATCCCATTTTCTAAGTCGTTTTAAGCATTTTTTCGTTTCTTTTCTTAACCCATATTTCTCAATTTCTAACCATTTTTAAGTTATTGTTCCCCTTTCCTAACCCATTTTTGTCAAGTTCTAACCCCTTTTAAAGCAGTTCTGGAAGTTTCTATCCCATTTTTGCCACGTTTCAACCCCTTTTAAGCTTTTTTTTTTCCTTGCTAATTTTTGACCAATTCTTTCCTGGTTTCAGAGTTTTTCGCTCATTTCTAACCCATTTTTCCCCATTTCTATCAAATTTAAACCGGTTTTTCCCTTGTTTGCTATGCATTCTTGTTACTTTCTTAAATGTTTTATGCCACTTTTGGCCATTGCTAACCCTTTTTTTATTTCCATTTTCTAAGTCGTTTTAAGCATTTTTTGGTTTCTTTTCCTAACCCAAATTTCTCAATTTCTAACCATTTTTAAGTTATTTTTCCCCTTTACTAATTCATTTTTGTCAAGTTCTAACCCCTTTTAAAGCATTTCTGGCCATTTCTATCCTACTTTTTCCGCGTTTCAACCCCTTTTAAACTTTTTTTTTTCTCCTTCCTAATTTTTGCCCAATTCTTTCCTGGTTTCAGAGTTTTTCGCTCATTTCTAACCCATTTTTCCCCATTTCTATCAAATTTAAACCGTTTTTTCCCTTGTTTGCTATGCATTCTTGTTACTTTCTTAAACGTTTTATGCCACTTTTGGCCATTGCTAACCCTTTTTTTATTTCCATTTTCTAAGTCGTTTTAAGCATTTTTTGGTTTCGTTTCCTAACCCAAATTTCTCAATTGCTAACAATTTTTAAGTTATTTTTCCCCTTTCCTAACCCATTTTTGTCAAGTTCTAACCCCTTTTAATCCATTTTTGGCAGTTTCTATCCTTTTTTTGCCACATTTAAGCTCCTTTTAAGCTTTTTTTTTCCTTGCTAATTTTTGCCCAATTCTTTCCTGGTTTCAGAGTTTTTCGCTCATTTCTAACCCATTTTTCCCCATTTCTATCAAATTTAAACCGGTTTTTCCCTTGTTTGCTATGCATTCTTGTTACTTTCTTAAACGTTTTATGCCACTTTTGGCCATTGCTAACCCTTTTTTTATTTCCATTTTCTAAGTCGTTTTAAGCATTTTTTGGTTTCTTTTCCTAACCCAAATTTCTCAATTTCTAACCATTTTTAAGTTATTTTCCCCCTTTCCTAACTCATTTTTGTCAAGTTCTAACCCCTTTTAATCCATTTTTGGCAGTTTCTATCCTATTTTTGCCACGTTTCAAACCCTTTTAAGATTTTTTTTTCCATGCTAATTTTTGCCCAATTCTTTCCTGGTTTCAGAGTTTTTCGCTCATTTCTAACCCATTTTTCCCCATTTCTATCGAATTTAAAACAGTTTTTCCCCCGTTTGCTATGCATTCTTGTTACTTTCTTAAACGTTTTATGCCACTTTTGGCCATTGCTAACCCTTTTTTTATTTCCATTCTCTAAGTCGTTTTAAGCATTTTTTGGTTTCTTTTCCTAACCCAAATTTCTCAATTTCTAACCATTTTTAAGTTATTTTTCCCCTTTACTAACCCATTTTTGTCAAGTTCTAACCCCTTTTAAAGCAGTTCTGGAAGTTTCTATCCTACTTTTTCCGCGTTTCAACCCCTTTTAAACTTTTTGTTTTCTCCTTCCTAATTTTTGCCCAATTGTTTCCTGGTTTCAGAGTTTTTCGCTCATTTCTAACCCATTTTTCCCCATTTCTATCAAATTTAAACCGGTTTTTCCCTTGTTTGCTATGCATTCTTGTTACTTTCTTAAACGTTTTATGCCACTTTTGGCCATTGCTAACCCTTTTTTTATTTCCATTTTCTAAGTCGTTTTAAGCATTTTTTGGTTTCTTTTCCTAACCCAAATTTCTCAATTGCTAACCATTTTTAAGTTATTTTTCCCCTTTCCTAACCCATTTTTGTCAAGTTCTAACCCCTTTTAATCCATTTTTGGCAGTTGCTATCCTATTTTTGCCACGTTTCAACCCCTTGTAAGCTTTTTTTTTCTTTTCTTGCTAATTTTTTCCCAATTCTTTCCTGGTTTCAGAGTTTTTCGCTCATTTCTAACCCATTTTTCCCCATTTCTCTCAAATTTAAACCGGTTTTCCCCCGTTTGCTATGCATTCTTGTTACTTTCTAATATGTTTTAAGCAACTTTTGGCCATTACTAACCCTTTTTTTTATTTCCATTTTCTAAGTCGTTTTAAGCATTTTGGGGTTTCTTTTCCTAACCCAAATTTCTCAATTTCTAACCAATTTTAAGTTATTTTTCTTTTTTCCTAACTCATTTTTGTCAAGTTCTAACCCCTTTTAATCCATTTTTGGCAGTTTCTATCCTATTTTTGCCACGTTTCAAACCCTTTTAAGCTTTTTTTTTTCCATGCTAATTTTTGCCCAATTCTTTCCTGGTTTCAGAGTTTTTCGCTCATTTCTAACCCATTTTTCCCCATTTCTATCGAATTTAAAACATTTTTTCCCCCGTTTGCTATGCATTCTTGTTACTTTCTTAAACGCTTTAAGCCACTTTTGGCCATTACTAATCCTCTTTATAATCCCATTTTCTAAGTCGTTTTAAGCATTTTTTCGTTTCTTTTCTTAACCCATATTTCTCAATTTCTAACCATTTTTAAGTTATTGTTCCCCTTTCCTAACCCATTTTTGTCAAGTTCTAACCCCTTTTAAAGCAGTTCTGGAAGTTTCTATCCCATTTTTGCCACGTTTCAACCCCTTTTAAGCTTTTTTTTTTCCTTGCTAATTTTTGACCAATTCTTTCCTGGTTTCAGAGTTTTTCGCTCATTTCTAACCCATTTTTCCCCATTTCTATCAAATTTAAACCGGTTTTTCCCTTGTTTGCTATGCATTCTTGTTACTTTCTTAAATGTTTTATGCCACTTTTGGCCATTGCTAACCCTTTTTTTATTTCCATTTTCTAAGTCGTTTTAAGCATTTTTTGGTTTCTTTTCCTAACCCAAATTTCTCAATTTCTAACCATTTTTAAGTTATTTTTCCCCTTTACTAATTCATTTTTGTCAAGTTCTAACCCCTTTTAAAAGCATTTCTGGCCATTTCTATCCTACTTTTTCCGCGTTTCAACCCCTTTTAAACTTTTTTTTTTCTCCTTCCTAATTTTTGCCCAATTCTTTCCTGGTTTCAGAGTTTTTCGCTCATTTCTAACCCATTTTTCCCCATTTCTATCAAATTTAAACCGTTTTTTCCCTTGTTTGCTATGCATTCTTGTTACTTTCTTAAACGTTTTATGCCACTTTTGGCCATTGCTAACCCTTTTTTTTATTTCCATTTTCTAAGTCGTTTTAAGCATTTTTTGGTTTCGTTTCCTAACCCAAATTTCTCAATTGCTAACAATTTTTAAGTTATTTTTCCCCTTTCCTAACCCATTTTTGTCAAGTTCTAACCCCTTTTAATCCATTTTTGGCAGTTTCTATCCTTTTTTGCCACATTTAAGCTCCTTTTAAGCTTTTTTTTCCTTGCTAATTTTTGCCCAATTCTTTCCTGGTTTCAGAGTTTTTCGCTCATTTCTAACCCATTTTTCCCCATTTCTATCAAATTTAAACCGGTTTTCCCCCCCCCCGTTTGCTATGCATTCTTGTTACTTTCTTAAACGTTTTATGCCACTTTTGGCCATTGCTAACCCTTTTTTTATTTCCATTTTCTAAGTCGTTTTAAGCATTTTTTGGTTTCTTTTCCTAACCCAAATTTCTCAATTTCTAACCATTTTTAAGTGATTTTTCCCCTTTCCTAACTCATTTTTGTCAAGTTCTAACCCCTTTAATCCATTTTTGGCAGTTTCTATCCTATTTTTGCCACGTTTCAAACCCTTTTAAGATTTTTTTTTCCATGCTAATTTTTGCCCAATTCTTTCCTGGTTTCAGAGTTTTTCGCTCATTTCTAACCCATTTTTCCCCATTTCTATCGAATTTAAAACAGTTTTTCCCCCGTTTGCTATGCATTCTTGTTACTTTCTTAAACGCTTTAAGCCACTTTTGGCCATCACTAATCCTCTTTATAATCCCATTTTCTAAGTCGTTTTAAGCATTTTTTCGTTTCTTTTCTTAACCCATATTTCTCAATTTCTAACCATTTTTAAGTTATTGTTCCCCTTTCCTAACCCATTTTTGTCAAGTTCTAACCCCTTTTAAAGCAGTTCTGGAAGTTTCTATCCCATTTTTGCCACGTTTCAACCCCTTTTAAGCTTTTTTTTCCCTTGCTAATTTTTGCCCAATTCTTTCCTGGTTTCAGAGTTTTTCGCTCATTTCTAACCCATTTTTCCCCATTTCTATCAAATTTAAAACCGGTTTTTCCCTTGTTTGCTATGCATTCTTGTTACTTTCTTAAACGTTTTATCCCACTTTTGGCCATTGCTAACCCTTTTTTTATTTCCATTTTCTAAGCCGTTTTAAGCATTTTTTGGTTTCTTTTCCTTACCCAAATTTCTCAATTTCTAACCATTTTTAAGTTATTGTTCCCCTTTCCTAACCCATTTTTGTCAAGTTCTAACCCCTTTTAAAGCATTTCTGCCATTTCTATCCTATTTTTTCCGCGTTTCAACCCCTTTTAAACTTTTTTTTTTCTCCTTCCTAATTTTTGCCAAATTCTTTCCTGGTTTCAGAGTTTTTTGCTCATTTCTAACCCATTTTTCCCCATTTCTATCAAATTTAAACCGGTTTTTCCCTTGTTTGCTATGCATTCTTGTTACTTTCTTAAACGTTTTATGCCACTTTTGGCCATTGCTAACCGTTTTTTTATTTCCATTTTCTAAGTCGTTTTAAGCATTTTTTGCTTTCTTTTCCTAACCCAAATTTCTCAATTTGTAACCATTTTTAAGTTATTTTTCCCCTTTCCTAACCCACTTTTGACAAGTTCTAACCCCTTTTAATCCATTTTTGGCAGTTTCTATCCTTTTTTTGCCACATTTAAACTCCTTTTAAGCTTTTTTTTTCCTTGCTAATTTTTGCCCAATTCTTTCCTGGTTTCAGAGTTTTTCGCTCATTTCTAACCCATTTTTCCCCATTTCTCTCAAATTTAAACCGGTTTTCCCGCGTTTGCTATGCATTCTTGTTACTTTCTAATATGTTTTAAGCAACTTTTGGCCATTACTAACCCTTTTTTTATTTCCATTTTCTAAGTCGTTTTAAGCATTTTGGGGTTTCTTTTCCTAACCCAAATTTCTCAATTTCTAACCATTTTTAAGTTATTTTTCCCTTTTTCCTAACCCATTTTTGTCAAGTTCTAACCCCTTTTAATCCATTTGTGGCAGTTTCTATCCTATTTTTGCCACGTTTCAACCCTTTGTAAGCTTTTTTTTTCTCCTTGCTAATTTTTGCCCAATTCTTTCCTGGTTTCAGAGTTTTTCGCTCATTTCTAACCCATTTTTCCCCATTTCTCTCAAATTTAAACCGGTTTTCCCCCGTTTGCTATGCATTCTTGTTACTTTCTAATAGGTTTTAAGCAACTTTTGGCCATTACTAACCCTTTTTTTATTTCCATTTTCTAAGTCGTTTTAAGCATTTTTTGGTTTCTTTTTCTTACCCAAATTTCTCAATTTCTAACCATTTTTAAGTTATTTTCCCCCTTTCCTAACTCATTTTTGTCAAGTTCTAACCCCTTTTAATCCATTTTTGGCAGTTTCTATCCTATTTTTGCCACGTTTCAACCCCTTTTAAGCTTTTTTTTTTCCATGCTAATTTTTGCCCAATTCTTTCCTGGTTTCTGAGTTTTTCGCTCATTTCTAACCCATTTTTCCCCATTTCTATCTAATTTAAAACAGTTTTTCCCCCGTTTGCTATGCATTCTTGTTACTTTCTTAAACGCTTTAAGCCACTTTTGGCCATCACTAATCCTCTTTATAATCCCATTTTCTAAGTCGTTTTAAGCATTTTTTCGTTTCTTTTCTTAACCCATATTTTCAATTTCTAACCATTTTTAAGTTATTTTTCCCCATTCCTAACCCATTTTTGTCAAGTTCTAACCCCTTTTAAAGCAGTTCTGGAAGTTTCTATCCCATTTTTGCCACGTTTCAACCCCTTTTAAGCTTTTTTTTTCCCTTGCTAATTTTTGCCCAATTCTTTCCTGGTTTCAGAGTTTTTCGCTCATTTCTAACCCATTTTTCCCCATTTCTATCAAATTTAAACCAGTTTTCCCCCCGTTTGCTATGAAATCTTGTTATTTTCTTAAACGTTTTATGCCACTTTTGGCCATTGCTAACCCTTTTTTTATTTCCATTTTCTAAGTCGTTTTAAGCATTTTTTGGTTTCTTTTCCTAACCCAAATTTCTCAATTTTTAACCATTTTTAAGTTATTTTTCCCCTTTACTAACCCATTTTTGTCAAGTTCTAACCCCTTTTAATCCATTTTTGCAGTTGCTACCCTATTTATGCCACGTTTCAACCCCTTTTAAGTTTTTTTTTTTTCTTGCTAATTTTTGCCAAATTCTTTCCTGGTTTCAGAGTTTTTCGCTCATTTCTAACCCATTTTTCTCCATTTCAATCAAATTTAAACCTGTTTTTCCCTCGTTTGCTATGCATTCTTGTTACTCTCTTAAACGTTTTAAGCCACTTTTGCCCATTACTAACCCTTTTTTTATTTCCATTTTCTAAGTCGTTTTAAGCATTTTTTGGTTTCTTTTCCTAACCCAAATTTCTCAATTTCTAACCATTTTTAAGTTATTTTCCCCCTTTCCTAACTCATTTTTGTCAAGTTCTAACACCTTTTAATCCATTTTTTGCAGTTTCTATCCTATTTTTGCCACGTTTCAACCCCTTGTAAGCTTTTTTTTTTCCTTGCTAATTTTTGCCCAATTCTTTCCTGGTTTCAGAGTTTTTTGCTCATTTCTAACCCATTTTTCCCCATTTCTAACAAATTTAAACTGGTTTTTCCCTTGTTTGCTATGCATTCTTGTTACTTTCTTAAACGTTTTATGCCACTTTTGGCCATTGCTAACCCTTTTTTTATTTCCATTTTCTAAGTCGTTTTAAGCATTTTGGGGTTTCTTTTCCTAACCCAAATTTCTCAATTTCTAACCATTTTTAAGTTATTTTTCCCCTTTCCTAACCCATTTTTGTCAAGTTCTTACCCCTTTTAAAGCATTTGTGGCAGTTTCTATCCTATTTTTGCCACGTTTCAACCCCTTGCAAGCTTTTTTTTTCTCCTTGCTAATTTTTGCCAAATTCTTTCCTGGTTTCAGAGATTTTTGCTCATTTCTAACCCATTTTTCCCCATTTCTCTCAAATTTAAACCGGTTTTCCCCCGTTTGCTATGCATTCTTGTTACTTTCTAATAGGTTTTAAGCAACTTTTGGCCATTACTAACCCTTTTTTTATTTCCATTTTCTAAGTCGTTTTAAGCATTTTTTGGTTTCTTTTTCTTACCCAAATTTCTCAATTTCTAACCATTTTTAAGTTATTTTCCCCCTTTCCTAACTCATTTTTGTCAAGTTCTAACCCCTTTTAATCCATTTTTGGCAGTTTCTATCCTTTTTTTGCCACATTTAAACTCCTTTTAAGCTTTTTTTTTCCTTGCTAATTTTTGCCCAATTCTTTCCTGGTTTCAGAGTTTTTCGCTCATTTCTAACCCATTTTTCCCCATTTCTCTCAAATTTAAACCGGTTTTCCCGTGTTTGCTATGCATTCTTGTTACTTTCTAATATGTTTTAAGCAACTTTTGGCCATTACTAACCCTTTTTTTATTTCCATTTTCTAAGTCGTTTTAAGCATTTTGGGGTTTCTTTTCCTAACCCAAATTTCTCAATTTCTAACCATTTTTAAGTTATTGTTCCCTTTTCCTAACCCATTTTTGTCAAGTTCTAACCCCTTTTAAAGCAGTTCTGGAAGTTTCTATCCCATTTTTGCCACGTTTCAACCCCTTTTAAGCTTTTTTTTTCCTTGCTAATTTTTGCCCAATTCTTTCCTGGTTTCAGAGTTTTTCGCTCATTTCTAACCCATTTTTCCCCATTTCTATCAAATTTAAACCGGTTTTTCCCTTGTTTGCTATGCATTCTTGTTACTTTCTTAAACGTTTTATGCCACTTTTGGCCATTACTAACCCTTTTTTTATTTCCATTTTCTAAGCCGTTTTAAGCATTTTTTGGTTTCTTTTCCTAACCCATATTTCTCAATTGCTAACCATTTTTAAGTTATTTTTCCCCTTTCCTAACCCATTTTTGTCAAGTTCTAACCCCTTTTAATCCATTTTTGGCAGTTGCTGTCCTATTTTTGCCACGTTTCAACCCCTTGTAAGCTTTTTTTTTCTTTTCTTGCTAATTTTTGCCCAATTCTTTCCTGGTTTCAGAGTTTTTCGCTCATTTCTAACCCATTTTTCCCCATTTCTCTCAAATTTAAACCGGTTTTCCCCCGTTTGCTATGCATTCTTGTTACTTTCTAATATGTTTTAAGCAACTTTTGGCCATTACTAACCCTTTTTTTATTTCCATTTTCTAAGTCGTTTTAAGCATTTTGGGATTTCTTTTCCTAACCCAAATTTCTCAATTTCTAACCATTTTTAAGTTACTTTTCCCCTTTCCTAACCCATTTTTGTCAAGTTCTAACCCCTTTTAAAGCATTTCTGGCCATTTCTATCCTTTTTTTGCCACATTTAAACTCCTTTTAAGCTTTTTTTTTCCTTGCTAATTTTTGCCCAATTCTTTCCTGGTTTCAGAGTTTTTCGCTCATTTCTAACCCATTTTTCCCCATTTCTCTCAAATTTAAACCGGTTTTCCCTTGTTTGCTATGCATTCTTGTTACTTTCTAATATGTTTTAAGCAACTTTTGCCCATTACTAACCCTTTTTTTATTTCCATTTTCTAAGTCGTCTTAAGCATTTTGGGGTTTCTTTTCCTAACCCAAATTTCTCAATTTCTAACCATTTTAAAGTTATTTTTCCCCTTTCCTAACCCATGTTTGACAAGTTCGAAGCCCTTTTAAAGCATTTCTGGCCATTTCTATCCTATTTTTTCGGCGTTTCAAACCCTTTTAAACTTTTTTTTTTCTCCTTCCTAATTTTTGCCCAATTCTTTCCTGGTTTCAGAATTTTTCGCTCATTTCTAACCCATTCTTCCCCATTTCTATCAAATTTAAACCGGTTTTCCCCCTGTTTGCTATGCATTCTTGTTACTTTCATAAACGTTTTAAGCCACTTTTGGCCATTGCTAACCCTTTTTTTATTTCCATTTTCTAAGTCGTTTTAAGCATTTTTTGGTTTCTTTTCCTAACCCAAATTTCTCAATTTCTAACCATTTTTAAGTTATTTTCCCCCTTTCCTAACTCATTTTTGTCAAGTTCTGACCCCTTTTAATCCATTTTTGGCAGTTTCTATCCTATTTTTGCCACGTTTCAACCCCTTTTAAGCTTTTTTTTTTCCATGCTAATTTTTGCCCAATTCTTTCCTGGTTTCAGAGTTTTTCGCTCATTTCTAACCCATTTTGCCCCATTTCTATCAAATTGAAACCTGTTTTCCCCCCGTTTGCTATGAAATCTTGTTATTTTCTTAAACGTTTTAAGCCACTTTTGGCCATTACTAACCCTTTTTTTATTTCCATTTTGTAAGTCGTTTTAAGCATTTTTTGGTTTCTTTTCCTAACCCATATTTCTCAATTTCTAACCATTTTTAAGTTATTTTTCCCCTTTCCTAACCCACTTTTGCCAAGTTCTAACCCCTTTTAAACCATTTCTGGCCATTTCTATCGTATTTTTGCCACGTTTAAACCCCTTTTTAAGTCGTTTTTTCCTTTTCATGCTTTTTTTGTCCAATTCTTTACTGGTTTCAGTGTTTTACCTCCCTTTTTAACTTTTTTTTTCCCCATTTATATCAAATTTAAGCCTATTCTTTCCCCCGTTTGCTATGCATTCTTGTTACTTTCTAAAACGTTTTATGCCACTTTTGCCCAATACTAACCCTTTTTTTTATTTCCATTTTCTAAGTCGTTTTAAGCATTTTTTGGTTTCTTTTCCTAACCCAAATTTCTCAATTTCTAACCATTTTTAAGTTATTTTTCCCCTTTCCTAACCCACTTTTGTCAAGTTCTAACCCCTTTTAATCCATTTTTGGCAGTTTCTATCCAATTTTTGCCACGTTTCAACCCCTTTTAAGCTTTATTTTTCCATGCTAATTTTTGCCCAATTCTTTCCTGGTTTCAGAGATTTTCACACATTTCTAACCCATTTTTGCCCATTTCTATCGAATTTAAACCAGCTTTTCCCCCGTTTGCTATGCATTCTTGTTACTTTCTTAAACGTTTTAAGCCACTTTTGGCCATTACTAACCCTTTTTTTATTTCCATTTTCTAAGTCGTTTTAAGCATTTTTTGTTCCTTTTCCTAACCCAAATTTCTCAATTTATATCCATTTTTAAGTTATTTTTCCCCTTTCCTAACCCACTTTTGTCAAGTTCTAACCCCTTTTAATCCATTTTTGGCAGTTTCTATCCTATTTTTGCCACGTTTCATCCCCTTTTAAGCTTTTTTTTTTTTCTCCTTGCTATTTTTTGCCCAATTCTTTCCTGGTTTCAGAGTTTCTCCCTCATTTCTAACCCATTTTTCCCCATTTCTATCAAATTTAAACCAGTTTTCCCCCTGTTTGCTATGAAATCTTGTTATTTTCTTAAACGTTTTAAGCCACTTTTGGCCATTACTAACCCTTTTTTTTATTTCCATTTTCTAAGTCGTTTTAAGCATTTTTTGGTTTCTTTTCCTAACCCAAATTTCTCAATTGCTAACCATTTTTAAGTTATTTTCCCCCTTTCCTAACTCATTTTTGTCAAGTTCTAACCCTTTTAAAGCATTTTTGTCAGTTTCTATCCTTTTTTTCCCACATTTAAACTCCTTTTAAGCTTTTTTTTTCCTTGCTAATTTTTGCCCAATTCTTTCCTGGTTTCAGAGTTTTTCGCTCATTTCTAACCCATTTTTTCCCCATTTCTCTCAAATTTAAACCGGTTTTCCCCCGTTTGCTATGCATTCTTGTTACTTTCCTAAACGTTTTAAGCCACTTTTGGCCATTACAAACCATTTTTTTATTTCCATTTTCAAAGTCGTTTTAAGCATTTTTTGTTCCTTTTCCTAACCCAAATTTCTCAATTTCTAACCATTTTTGAGTTATTTTTCCCCTTTCCTAACCCACTTTTGTCAAGTTCTAACCCCTTTTAATCCATTTTTGGCAGTTTCTATCCTATTTTTGCCACGTTTCATCCCCTTTTAAGCTTTTTTTTTTTTTCTCCTTGCTATTTTTTGCCCAATTCTTTCCTGGTTTCAGAGTTTCTCCCTCATTTCTAACCCATTTTTCCCCATTTCTATCAAATTTAAACCAGTTTTCCCCCTGTTTGCTATGAAATCTTGTTATTTTCTTAAACGTTTTAAGCCACTTTTGGCCATTACTAACCCTTTTTTTTATTTCCATTTTCTAAGTCGTTTTAAGCATTTTTTGGTTTCTTTTCCTAACCCAAATTTCTCAATTGCTAACCATTTTTAAGTTATTTTCCCCCTTTCCTAACTCATTTTTGTCAAGTTCTAACCCCTTTTAAAGCAGTTCTGGAAGTTTCTATCCTACTTTTTTCCGCGTTTCAACCCCTTTTAAACTTTTTTTTTTCTCCTTCCTAATTTTTGCCCAATTCTTTCCTGGTTTCAGAATTTTTCGCTCATTTCTAACCCATTTTTCCCCATTTCTATCGAATTTAAAACAGTTTTCTCCCTGTTTGCTATGCATTCTTGTTACTTTCTTAAACACTTTAAGCCACTTTTGGCCATTCCGAACCCTTTTTTTATTTCCATTTTCTAAGTTGTTTTAAGCATTTTTTGGTTTCTTTTCCTAACCCAAATTTCTCAATTGCTAACCATTTTTAAGTTATTTTTCCCCTTACCTAACCCATTTTTGTCAAGTTCTAACACCCTTTAATCCATTTTTGGCAGTTGCTACCCTATTTTTGCCACGTTTCAACCCCTTTTAAGTTTTTTTTTCTTTTCTTGCTAATTTTTGCCCAATTCTTTCCTGGTTTCAGAGCTTTTCCCTCATTTCTAACCTATTTTTCTCCATTTCTATCAAATTTAAACCTGTTTTGCCCTCGTTTGCTATGCATTCTTGTTACTCTCTTAAACGTTTTAAGCCACTTTTGGCCATTACTAACCCTTTTTTTATTTCCATTTTCTAAGTCGTTTTAAGCATTTTTTGGTTCCTTTTCCTAACCCAAATTTCTCAAATTCTAACCATTTTTAAGTTATTTTCCCCCTTTCCTAACTTATTTTTGACAAGTTCTAACCCCTTTTAATCCATTTTTGGCAGTTTCTATCCTTTTTTTGCCACATATAAACTCCTTTTAAGCTTTTTTTTTCCTTGCTAATTTTTGCCCAATTCTTTCCTGGTTTCAGAGTTTTTCGCTCATTTCTAACCCATTTTTCCCCATTACTCTCAAATTTAAACCAGTTTTCCCTCGTTTGCTATGCATTCTTGTTACTTTCTAATATGTTTTAAGCAACTTTTGGCCATTACTAACCCTTTTTTTATTTCCATTTTCTAAGTCGTCTTAAGCATTTTGGGGTTTCTTTTCCTAACCCAAATTTCTCAATTTCTAACCATTTTTAAGTTATTTTCCCCCTTTCCTAACTCATTTTTGTCAAGTTCTAACCCCTTTTAATCCATTTTTGGCAGTTTCTATCCTATTTTTGCCACGTTTCGACCCCTTTTAAGCTTTTTTTTTTCCATGCTAATTTTTGCCCAATTCTTTCCTGGTTTCAGAGTTTTTCGCTCATTTCTAACCCATTTTTCCCCATTTCTATCGAATTTAAAACAGTTTTTCCCCTGTTTGCTATGCATTCTTGTTACTTTCTTAAACGCTTTAAGCCACTTTTGGCCATTACTAATCCTCTTTATAATCCCATTTTCTAAGTCGTTTTAAGCATTTTTTCGTTTCTTTTCTTAACCCATATTTCTCAATTTCTAACCATTTTTAAGTTATTGTTCCCCTTTCCTAACCCATTTTTGTCAAGTTCTAACCCCTTTTAAAGCAGTTCTGGAAGTTTCTATCCCATTTTTCCCACGTTTCAACCCCTTTTAAGCTTTTTTTTTTCCTTGCTAATTTTTGCCCAATTCTTTCCTGGTTTCAGAGTTTTTCGCTCATTTCTAACCCATTTTTCCCCATTTCTACCAAATTTAAACCGGTTTTTCCCTGGTTTGCTATGCCTTCTTGTTACTTTCTTAAACGTTTTATGCCACTTTTGGCCATTGCTAACCCTTTTTTTATTTCCATTTTCTAAGTCGTTTTAAGCATTTTTTGGTTTTTTTTCCTAATCCAAATTTCTCAATTTCTAACCATTTTTAAGTTATTTTTCCCCTTTCCTAACCCATTGTTGTCAAGTTCTAACCCCTTTTAATCCATTTTTGGCAGTTGCTACCCTATTTTTGCCACATTTCAACACCTTTTAAGTTTTTTTTTTCTTTTCTTGCTAATTTTTGCCAAATTCTTTCCTGGTTTCAGAGTTTTTCGCTCATTTCTAACCCATTTTTCTCCATTTCTATCAAATTTAAACCTGTTTTGCCCTCGTTTGCTATGCATTCTTGTTACTCTCTTAAACGTTTTAAGCCACTTTTGGCCATTACTAACCCTTTTTTTATTTCCATTTTCTAAGTCGTTTTAAGCATTTTTTGGTTCCTTTTCCTAACCCAAATTTCTCAAATTCTAACCATTTTTAAGTTATTTTCCCCCTTTCCTAACTCATTTTTGTCAAGTTCTAAGCCCTTTTAATCCATTTTTGGCAGTTTCTATCCTATTTTTGCCACGTTTCAACCCTTTGTAAGCTTTTTTTTTTCCATGCTAATTTTTGCCCAATTCTTTCCTGGTTTCAGAGTTTTTCGCTCATTTCTAACCCATTTTTCCCCATTTCTATCGAATTTAAAACAGTTTTTCCCCCGTTTGCTATGCATTCTTGTTACTTTCTTAAACACTTTAAGGCACTTTTGGCCATTACTAATCCTCTTTATAATCCCATTTTCTAAGTCGTTTTAAGCATTTTTTGGTTTCGTTTCCTAACCCAAATTTCTCAATTGCTAACCATTTTTAAGTTATTTTTCCCCTTTCCTAACCCATTTTTGTCAAGTTCTAACCCCTTTTAATCCATTTTTGGCAGTTTCTATCCTTTTTTTTGCCACATTTAAACTCCTTTTAAGCTTTTTTTTTCCTTGCTAATTTTTGCCCAATTCTTTCCTGGTTTCAGAGTTTTTCGCTCATTTCTAACCCATTTTTCCCCATTACTCTCAAATTTAAACCAGTTTTCCCTCGTTTGCTATGCATTCTTGTTACTTTCTAATATGTTTTAAGCAACTTTTGGCCATTACTAACCCTTTTTTTATTTCCATTTTCTAAGTCGTCTTAAGCATTTTGGGGTTTCTTTTCCTAACCCAAATTTCTCAATTTCTAACCATTTTTAAGTTATTTTCCCCCTTTCCTAACTCATTTTTGTCAAGTTCTAACCCCTTTTAATACATTTTTGGCAGTTTCTATCCTATTTTTGCCACGTTTCAACCCCTTTTAAGCTTTTTTTTTTCCATGCTAATTTTTGCCCAATTCTTTCCTGGTTTCAGAGTTTTTCGCTCATTTCTAACCCATTTTTCCCCATTTCTATCGAATTTAAAACAGTTTTTCCCCCGTTTGCTATGCATTCTTGTTACTTTCTTAAACGCTTTAAGCCACTTTTGGCCATTACTAATCCTCTTTATAATCCCATTTTCTAAGTCGTTTTAAGCATTTTTTCGTTTCTGTTCTTAACCCATATTTCTCAATTTCTAACCATTTTTAAGTTATTGTTCCCCTTTCCTAACCCATTTTTGTCAAGTTCTAACCCCTTTTAAAGCAGTTCTGGAAGTTTCTATCCCATTTTTGCCACGTTTCAACCCCTTTTAAGCTTTTTTTTTTTCCTTGCTAATTTTTGCTAAATTCTTTCCTGGTTTCAGAGTTTTTCGCTCATTTCTAACCCATTTTTCCCCATTTCTATCAAATTTAAACCGGTTTTTCCCTTGTTTGCTATGCATTCTTGTTACTTTCTTAAACGTTTTATGCCACTTTTGGCCATTGCTAACCCTTTTTTTATTTCCATTTTCTAAGTCGTTTTAAGCATTTTTTGGTTTCTTTTCCTAACCCAAATTTCTCAATTGCTAACCATTTTTAAGTTATTTTTCCCCTTTCTTAACCCATTTTTGTCAAGTTCTAACCCCTTTTAATCCATTTTTGGCAGTTGCTATCCTATTTTTGCCACGTTTCAACCCCTTTTAAGTTTTTTTTTCTTTTCTTGCTAATTTTTGCCAAATTCTTTCCTGGTTTCAGAGTTTTTCGCTCATTTCTAACCCATTTTTCCCCATTTCTATCAAATTTATACCTGCTTTTCCCTCGTTTGCTATGCATTCTTGTTACTCTCTTAAACGTTTTAAGCCACTTTTGGCCATTACTAACCCTTTTTTTATTTCCATTTTCTAAGTCGTTTTAAGCATTTTTTGGTTCCTTTTCCTAACCCAAATTTCTCAATTTCTAACCATTTTAAAGTTATTTTTCCCCTTTCCTAACCCACGTTTGACAAGTTCTAAGCCCTTTTAAAGCATTTCTGGCCATTTCTATCCTCTTTTTTCGGCGTTTCAAACCCTTTTAAACTTTTTTTTTTCTCCTTCCTAATTTTTGCCCAATTCTTTCCTGGTTTCAGAATTTTTCGCTCATTTCTAACCCATTCTTCCCCATTTCTATCAAATTTAAACCGGTTTTCCCCCTGTTTGCTATGCATTCTTGTTACTTTCATAAACGTTTTAAGCCACTTTTGGCCATTGCTAACCCTTTTTTTATTTCCATTTTCTAAGTCGTTTTAAGCATTTTTTGGTTTCTTTTCCTAACCCAAATTTCTCAATTTCTAACCATTTTTAAGTTATTTTTCCCCTTACCTAACCCATTTTTGTCAAGTTCTAACCCCATTTTAATCCATTTTTGGCAGTTGCTACCCTATTTTTGCCACGTTTCAAACCCTTTTAAGTTTTTTTTTTCTCCTTGCTAATTTTTGGCAAATTCTTTCCTGGTTTCAGAGTTTTTCGCTCATTTCTAACCCATTTTTCTCCATTTCTATCAAATTTAAACCTGTTTTGCCCTCGTTTGCTATGCATTCTTGTTACTCTCTTAAACGTTTTAAGCCACTTTTGGCCATTACTAACCCTTTTTTTATTTCCATTTTCTAAGTCGTTTTAAGCATTTTTTGGTTTCTTTTCACCCAAATTTCTCAATTTCTAACCATTTTTAAGTTATTTTCCCCCTTTCCTAACTCATTTTTGTCAAGTTCTGACCCCTTTTTATCCATTTTTGGCAGTTTCTATCCTATTTTTGCCACGTTTCAACCCCTTTTAAGCTTTTTTTTTTCCATGCTAATTTTTGCCCAATTCTTTCCTGGTTTCAGAGTTTTTCGCTCATTTCTAACCCATTTTTCCCCATTTCTATCGAATTTAAAACAGTTTTTCCCCCGTTTGCTATGCATTCTTGTTACTTTCTTAAACGCTTTAAGCCACTTTTGGCCATTACTAATCCTCTTTATAATCCCATTTTCTAAGTCGTTTTAAGCATTTTTTCTTTCTTTTCTTAACCCATATTTCACAATTTCTAACCATTTTTAAGTTATTGTTCCCCTTTCCTAACCCATTTTTGTCAAGTTCTAACCCCTTTTAAAGCAGTTCTGGAAGTTTCTATCCCATTTTTGCCACGTTTCAACCCCTTTTAAGCTTTTTTTTTTCCTTGCTAATTTTTGCCCAATTCTTTCCTGGTTTCAGAGTTTTTCGCTCATTTCTAACCCATTTTTCCCCATTTCTATCAAATTTAAACCGGTTTTTCCCTTGTTTGCTATGCATTCTTGTTACTTTCTTAAACGTTTTATGCCACTTTTGGCCATTGCTAACCCTTTTTTTATTTCCATTTTCTAAGTTGTTTTAAGCATTTTTTGGTTTCTTTTCCTAACCCAAATTTCTCAATTTCTAACCATTTTTAAGTTATTTTTCCCCTTTCCTAACCCATTTTTGTCAAGTTCTAACCCCTTTTAATCCATTTTTGGCAGTTGCTATCCTATTTTTGCCATGTTTCAACCCCTTGTAAGCTTTTTTTTTCTTTTCTTGCTAATTTTTGCCCAATTCTTTCCTGGTTTCAGAGTTTTTTGCTCATTTCTAACCCATTTTTCCCCATTTCTATCAAATTTAAACCAGTTTTTCCCCCGTTTGCTATGCATTCTTGTTACTTTCTTAAACGCTTTAAGGCACTTTTGGCCATTACTAATCCTCTTTATAATCCCATTTTCTAAGTCGTTTTAAGCATTTTTTGGTTTCTTTTCTTAACCCATATTTCTCAATTTCTAACCATTTTTAAGTTATTGTTCCCCTTTCCTAACCCATTTTTGTCAAGTTCTAACCCCTTTTAAAGCAGTTCTGGAAGTTTCTATCCCATTTTTGCCACGTTTCAACCCCTTTTAAGCTTTTTTTTTTCCTTCCTAATTTTTGCCCTATTCTTTCCTGGTTTCAGAGTTTTTCGCTCATTTCTAACCCATTTTTCCCCATTTCTATCAAATTTAAACCGGTTTTTCCCTTGTTTGCTATGCATTCTTGTTACTTTCTTAAACGTTTTATGCCACTTTTGGCCATTGCTAACCCTTTTTTTATTTCCATTCTCTAAGTCGTTTTAAGCATTTTTTGGTTTCTTTTCCTAACCCAAATTTCTCAATTTCTAACCATTTTTAAGTTATTTTTCCCCTTTCCTAACCCACTTTTGACAAGTTCTAACCCCTTTTAATCCATTTTTGGCAGTTTCTCCCCAATTTTTGCCACGTTTCATCCCCTTTTAAGCTTTTTTTTTTTCTCCTTGCTGTTTTTTGCCCAATTCTTTCCTGGTTTCAGAGTTTTTCGCTCATTTCTAACCCATTTTGCCCCATTTCTATCAAATTTAAACCGCTTTTTTCCCCCCGTTTGCTATGCATTCTTGTTACTTTCTTAAACGTTTTAAGCCACTTTTGGCCATTACTAACCCTTTTTTTATTTCCATTTTCTAAGTCGTTTTAAGCATTTTTTGGTTTCTTTTCCTAACCTATATTTCTCAATTTCTAAACATTTTTAAGTGATTTTTCCCCTTTCCTAACCCATTTTTGTCAAGTTCTAATCCCTTTTAATCCATTTTTGGCAGTTTCTATCCTATTTTTGCCACGTTTCAACCCTTTGTAAGCTTTTTTTTTTCCATGCTAATTTTTGCCCAATTCTTTCCTGGTTTCAGAGTTTTTCGCTCATTTCTAACCCATTTTTCCCCATTTCTATCGAATTTAAAACAGTTTTTCCCCCGTTTGCTATGCATTCTTGTTACTTTCTTAAACACTTTAAGGCACTTTTGGCCATTACTAATCCTCTTTATAATCCCATTTTCTAAGTCGTTTTAAGCATTTTTTGGTTTCGTTTCCTAACCCAAATTTCTCAATTGCTAACCATTTTTAAGTTATTTTTCCCTTTCCTAACCCATTTTTGTCAAGTTCTAACCCCTTTTAATCCATTTTTGGCAGTTTCTATCCTTTTTTTTGCCACATTTAAACTCCTTTTAAGCTTTTTTTTTCCTTGCTAATTTTTGCCCAATTCTTTCCTGGTTTCAGAGTTTTTCGCTCATTTCTAACCCATTTTTCCCCATTACTCTCAAATTTAAACCAGTTTTCCCTCGTTTGCTATGCATTCTTGTTACTTTCTAATATGTTTTAAGCAACTTTTGGCCATTACTAACCCTTTTTTTATTTCCATTTTCTAAGTCGTCTTAAGCATTTTGGGGTTTCTTTTCCTAACCCAAATTTCTCAATTTCTAACCATTTTTAAGTTATTTTCCCCCTTTCCTAACTCATTTTTGTCAAGTTCTAACCCCTTTTAATACATTTTTGGCAGTTTCTATCCTATTTTTGCCACGTTTCAACCCCTTTTAAGCTTTTTTTTTTCCATGCTAATTTTTGCCCAATTCTTTCCTGGTTTCAGAGTTTTTCGCTCATTTCTAACCCATTTTTCCCCATTTCTATCGAATTTAAAACAGTTTTTCCCCCGTTTGCTATGCATTCTTGTTACTTTCTTAAACGCTTTAAGCCACTTTTGGCCATTACTAATCCTCTTTATAATCCCATTTTCTAAGTCGTTTTAAGCATTTTTTCGTTTCTGTTCTTAACCCATATTTCTCAATTTCTAACCATTTTTAAGTTATTGTTCCCCTTTCCTAACCCATTTTTGTCAAGTTCTAACCCCTTTTAAAGCAGTTCTGGAAGTTTCTATCCCATTTTTGCCACGTTTCAACCCCTTTTAAGCTTTTTTTTTTCCTTGCTAATTTTTGCCCAATTCTTTCCTGGTTTCAGAGTTTTTCGCTCATTTCTAACCCATTTTTCCCCATTTCTATCAAATTTAAACCGGTTTTTCCCTTGTTTGCTATGCCTTCTTGTTACTTTCTTAAACGTTTTATGCCACTTTTGGCCATTGCTAACCCTTTTTTTATTTCCATTTTCTAAGTCGTTTTAAGCATTTTTTGGTTTCTTTTCCTAACCCAAATTTCTCAATTTCTAACCATTTTTAAGTTATTTTTCCCCTTTCCTAACCCATTTTTGTCAAGTTCTAACCCCTTTTAATCCATTTTTGGCAGTTGCTATCCTATTTTTGCCACGTTTCAACCCCTTTTAAGTTTTTTTTTCTTTTCCCCTTGCTAATTTTTGCCCAATTCTTTCCTGGTTTCAGAGTTTTTCGCTCATTTCTAACCCATTTTTCCCCATTTCTATCAAATTTAAACCTGTTTTTCCCTCGTTTGCTATGCATTCTTGTTACTCTCTTAAACGTTTTAAGCCACTTTTGGCCATTACTAACCCTTTTTTTATTTCCATTTTCTAAGTCGTTTTAAGCATTTTTTGGTTCCTTTTCCTAACCCAAATTTCTCAATTTCTAACCATTTTAAAGTTATTTTTCCCCTTTCCTAACCCACGTTTGACAAGTTCTAAGCCCTTTTAAAGCATTTCTGGCCATTTCTATCCTCTTTTTTCGGCGTTTCAAACCCTTTTAAACTTTTTTTTTTCTCCTTCCTAATTTTTGCCCAATTCTTTCCTGGTTTCAGAATTTTTCGCTCATTTCTAACCCATTCTTCCCCATTTCTATCAAATTTAAACCGGTTTTCCCCCTGTTTGCTATGCATTCTTGTTACTTTCATAAACGTTTTAAGCCACTTTTGGCCATTGCTAACCCTTTTTTTATTTCCATTTTCTAAGTCGTTTTAAGCATTTTTTGGTTTCTTTTCCTAACCCAAATTTCTCAATTTCTAACCATTTTTAAGTTATTTTTCCCCTTACCTAACCCATTTTTGTCAAGTTCTAACCCCATTTTAATCCATTTTTGGCAGTTGCTACCCTATTTTTGCCACGTTTCAAACCCTTTTAAGTTTTTTTTTTTTCTTGCTAATTTTTGGCAAATTCTTTCCTGGTTTCAGAGTTTTTCGCTCATTTCTAACCCATTTTTCTCCATTTCTATCAAATTTAAACCTGTTTTGCCCTCGTTTGCTATGCATTCTTGTTACTCTCTTAAACGTTTTAAGCCACTTTTGGCCATTACTAACCCTTTTTTTATTTCCATTTTCTAAGTCGTTTTAAGCATTTTTTGGTTTCTTTTCCTAACCCAAATTTCTCAATTTCTAACCATTTTTAAGTTATTTTCCCCCTTTCCTAACTCATTTTTGTCAAGTTCTGACCCCTTTTAATCCATTTTTGGCAGTTTCTATCCTATTTTTGCCACGTTTCAACCCCTTTTAAGCTTTTTTTTTTCCATGCTAATTTTTGCCCAATTCTTTCCTGGTTTCAGAGTTTTTCGCTCATTTCTAACCCATTTTTCCCCATTTCTATCGAATTTAAAACAGTTTTTCCCCCGTTTGCTATGCATTCTTGTTACTTTCTTAAACGCTTTAAGCCACTTTTGGCCATTACTAATCCTCTTTATAATCCCATTTTCTAAGTCGTTTTAAGCATTTTTTCTTTCTTTTCTTAACCCATATTTCACAATTTCTAACCATTTTTAAGTTATTGTTCCCCTTTCCTAACCCATTTTTGTCAAGTTCTAACCCCTTTTAAAGCAGTTCTGGAAGTTTCTATCCCATTTTTCCCACGTTTCAACCCCTTTTAAGCTTTTTTTTTTCCTTGCTAATTTTTGCCCAATTCTTTCCTGGTTTCAGAGTTTTTCGCTCATTTCTAACCCATTTTTCCCCATTTCTATCAAATTTAAACCGGTTTTTCCCTTGTTTGCTATGCATTCTTGTTACTTTCTTAAACGTTTTATGCCACTTTTGGCCATTGCTAACCCTTTTTTTATTTCCATTTTCTAAGTTGTTTTAAGCATTTTTTGGTTTCTTTTCCTAACCCAAATTTCTCAATTTCTAACCATTTTTAAGTTATTTTTCCCCTTTCCTAACCCATTTTTGTCAAGTTCTAACCCCTTTTAATCCATTTTTGGCAGTTGCTATCCTATTTTTGCCACGTTTCAACCCCTTGTAAGCTTTTTTTTCTTTTCTTGCTAATTTTTGCCCAATTCTTCTTTCCTGGTTTCAGAGTTTTTTGCTCATTTCTAACCCATTTTTCCCCATTTCTATCAAATTTAAACCGGTTTTTCCCCCGTTTGCTATGCATTCTTGTTACTTTCTTAAACGCTTTAAGCCACTTTTGGCCATTACTAATCCTCTTTATAATCCCATTTTCTAAGTCGTTTTAAGCATTTTTTGGTTTCTTTTCTTAACCCATATTTCTCAATTTCTAACCATTTTTAAGTTATTGTTCCCCTTTCCTAACCCATTTTTGTCAAGTTCTAACCCCTTTTAAAGCAGTTCTGGAAGTTTCTATCCCATTTTTGCCACGTTTCAACCCCTTTTAAGCTTTTTTTTTCCTTGCTAATTTTTGCCCAATTCTTTCCTGGTTTCAGAGTTTTTCGCTCATTTCTAACCCATTTTTCCCCATTTCTATCAAATTTAAACCGTTTTTTCCCTTGTTTGCTATGCATTCTTGTTACTTTCTTAAACGCTTTAAGCCACTTTGGGCCATTACTAATCCTATTTATAATTCCATTTTCAAAGTCGTTTTAAGCATATTTTCGTTTCTCTTCCTAACCCATATTTCTCAATTTCTATCCATTTTTAAGTTATTTTTCCCCTTTCCTAACCCATTTTTGTCAAGTTCTAACCGATTTTAAAGCATTTCTGGAAGTTTCTATCCTATTTTTGCCACGTTTCAACCCCTTTTAAGCTTTTTTTTTTCCTTGCTAATTTTTGCCCAATTCTTTCCTGGTTTCAGAGTTTTTCGCTCATTTCTAACCCATTTTTCCCCATTTCTATCAAATTTAAACCGGTTTTCCCCCGTTTGCTATGCATTCTTGTTACTTTCCTAAACGTTTTAAGCCACTTTTGGCCATTACAAACCATTTTTTTATTTCCATTTTCAAAGTCGTTTTAAGCATTTTTTGGTTTCTTTTCCTAACCCAAATTTCTCAATTTCTAACCATTTTTAAGTTATTTTTCCCCATTCCAAACCCATTTTTGTCAAGTTGTAACCCCTTTTAATGCATTTTTGGCAGTTTCTATCCTATTTTTGCCACGTTTCAACCCCTTTTAAGTTTTTTTTTTTCCCATGCTAATTTTTGCCCAATTCTTTCCTGGTTTCAGAGTTTTTCGCTCTTTTCTAACCCATTTTTCCCCATTTCTATCAAATTTAAGCCAGTTTTTTTCCCTGTTTTCTATGCATTCTTTTTACTTTCTAATATGTTTTTAGCCACTTTTGGGCATTGCTAACCCTTTTTGTATTTCCATTTTCTAAGTCGTTTTAAGCATGTTTTGGTTTCTTTTCCTAACCCAAATTTCTCAATTTCTAACCATTTTTAAGTTATTTTTCCCCTTTCCTAACCCATTTTTGTCAAGTTCTAACCCCTTTTAATCCATTTTTGCAGTTTCTATCCTATTTTTGCCACGTTTCAACCTCTTGTAAGCTTTTTTTTTCCTTGCTAATTTTTGCCCAATTCTTTCCTGGTTTCAGAGTTTTTCGCTCATTTCTAACCCATTTTTCCCCATTTCTTTCGAATTTAAAACAGTTTTTCCCCCGTTTGCTATGCATTCTTGTTACTTTCTTAAACACTTTAAGGCACTTTTGGCCATTACTAATCCTCTTAATAATCCCATTTTCTAAGTCGTTTTAAGCATTTTTTGGTTTCGTTTCCTAACCCAAATTTCTCAATTGCTAACTATTTTTAAGTTATTTTTCCCCTTTCCTAACCCATTTTTGTCAAGTTCTAACCCCTTTTAATCCATTTTTGGCAGTTTCTATCCTTTTTTTGCCACATTTAAACTCCTTTTAAGCTTTTTTTTTCCTTGCTAATTTTTGCCCAATTCTTTCCTGGTTTCAGAGTTTTTCGCTCATTTCTAACCCATTTTTCCCCATTACTCTCAAATTTAAACCAGTTTTCCCTCGTTTGCTATGCATTCTTGTTACTTTCTAATATGTTTTAAGCAACTTTTGGCCATTACTAACCCTTTTTTTATTTCCATTTTCTAAGTCGTCTTAAGCATTTTGGGGTTTCTTTTCCTAACCCAAATTTCTCAATTTCTAACCATTTTTAAGTTATTTTCCCCCTTTCCTAACTCATTTTTGTCAAGTTCTAACCCCTTTTAATCCATTTTTGGCAGTTTCTATCCTATTTTTGCCACGTTTCAACCCCTTTTAAGCTTTTTTTTTTTCCATGCTAATTTTTGCCCAATTCTTTCCTGGTTTCAGAGTTTTTCGCTCATTTCTAACCCATTTTTCCCCATTTCTATCGAATTTAAAACAGTTTTTCCCCCGTTTGCTATGCATTCTTGTTACTTTCTTAAACGCTTTAAGCCACTTTTGGCCATTACTAATCCTCTTTATAATCCCATTTTCTAAGTCGTTTTAAGCATTTTTTCGTTTCTTTTCTTAACCCATATTTCTCAATTTCTAACCATTTTTAAGTTATTGTTCCCCTTTCCTAACCCATTTTTGTCAAGTTCTGACCCCTTTTAATCCATTTTTGGCAGTTTCTATCCTATTTTTGCCACGTTTCAACCCCTTTTAAGCTTTTTTTTTTCCATGCTAATTTTTGCCCAATTCTTTCCCGGTTTCAGAGTTTTTCGCTCATTTCTAACCCATTTTTCCCCATTTCTATCGAATTTAAAACAGTTTTTCCCCCGTTTGCTATGCATTCTTGTTACTTTCTTAAACGCTTTAAGCCACTTTTGGCCATTACTAATCCTCTTTATAATCCCATTTTCTAAGTCGTTTTAAGCATTTTTTCTTTCTTTTCTTAACCCATATTTCACAATTTCTAACCATTTTTAAGTTATTGTTCCCCTTTCCTAACCCATTTTTGTCAAGTTCTAACCCCTTTTAAAGCAGTTCTGGAAGTTTCTATCCCATTTTTCCCACGTTTCAACCCCTTTTAAGCTTTTTTTTTTCCTTGCTAATTTTTGCCCAATTCTTTCCTGGTTTCAGAGTTTTTCGCTCATTTCTAACCCATTTTTCCCCATTTCTATCAAATTTAAACCGGTTTTTCCCTTGTTTGCTATGCATTCTTGTTACTTTCTTAAACGTTTTATGCCACTTTTGGCCATTGCTAACCCTTTTTTTATTTCCATTTTCTAAGTTGTTTTAAGCATTTTTTGGTTTCTTTTCCTAACCCAAATTTCTCAATTTCTAACCATTTTTAAGTTATTTTTCCCCTTTCCTAACCCATTTTTGTCAAGTTCTAACCCCTTTTAATCCATTTTTGGCAGTTGCTATCCTATTTTTGCCACGTTTCAACCCCTTGTAAGCTTTTTTTTCTTTTCTTGCTAATTTTTGCCCAATTCTTTCCTGGTTTCAGAGTTTTTTGCTCATTTCTAACCCATTTTTCCCCATTTCTATCAAATTTAAACCGGTTTTTCCCCCGTTTGCTATGCATTCTTGTTACTTTCTTAAACGCTTTAAGCCACTTTTGGCCATTACTAATCCTCTTTATAATCCCATTTTCTAAGTCGTTTTAAGCATTTTTTGGTTTCTTTTCTTAACCCATATTTCTCAATTTCTAACCATTTTTAAGTTATTGTTCCCCTTTCCTAACCCATTTTTGTCAAGTTCTAACCCCTTTTAAAGCAGTTCTGGAAGTTTCTATCCCATTTTTGCCACGTTTCAACCCCTTTTAAGCTTTTTTTTTTCCTTGCTAATTTTTGCCCAATTCTTTCCTGGTTTCAGAGTTTTTCGCTCATTTCTAACCCATTTTTCCCCATTTCTATCAAATTTAAACCGGTTTTTCCCTTGTTTGCTATGCATTCTTGTTACTTTCTTAAACGTTTTATGCCACTTTTGGCCATTGCTAACCCTTTTTTTATTTCCATTTTCTAAGTTGTTTTAAGCATTTTTTGGTTTCTTTTCCTAACCCAAATTTCTCAATTTCTAACCATTTTTAAGTTATTTTTCCCCTTTCCTAACCCATTTTTGTCAAGTTCTAACCCCTTTTAATCCATTTTTGGCAGTTGCTATCCTATTTTTGCCACGTTTCAACCCCTTGTAAGCTTTTTTTTCTTTTCTTGCTAATTTTTGCCCAATTCTTTCCTGGTTTCAGAGTTTTTTGCTCATTTCTAACCCATTTTTCCCCATTTCTATCAAATTTAAACCGGTTTTTCCCCCGTTTGCTATGCATTCTTGTTACTTTCTTAAACGCTTTAAGCCACTTTTGGCCATTACTAATCCTCTTTATAATCCCATTTTCTAAGTCGTTTTAAGCATTTTTTCGTTTCTTTTCTTAACCCATATTTCTCAATTTCTAACCATTTTTAAGTTATTGTTCCCCTTTCCTAACCCATTTTTGTCAAGTTGTAACC
Source organism: Pezoporus flaviventris (assembly GCF_033815535.1). NCBI lineage: Eukaryota > Metazoa > Chordata > Aves > Psittaciformes > Psittacidae > Pezoporus > Pezoporus flaviventris. Next base: position 3,293 of record NW_026893110.1, on the reverse strand, counting down.
CCTTTTAAAGCAGTTCTGGAAGTTTCTATCCCATTTTTGCCACGTTTCAACCCCTTTTAAGCTTTTTTTTTTCCTTGCTAATTTTTGCCCAATTCTTTCCTGGTTTCAGAGTTTTTCGCTCATTTCTAACCCATTTTTCCCCATTTCTATCAAATTTAAACCGGTTTTTCCCTTGTTTGCTATGCATTCTTGTTACTTTCTTAAACGTTTTATGCCACTTTTGGCCATTGCTAACCCTTTTTTTATTTCCATTTTCTAAGTTGTTTTAAGCATTTTTTGGTTTCTTTCCTAACCCATATTTCTCAATTTCTATCCATTTTTAAGTTATTTTTCCCCTTTCCTAACCCATTTTTGTCAAGTTCTAACCGATTTTAAAGCATTTCTGGAAGTTTCTATCCTATTTTTGCCACGTTTCAACCCCTTTTAAGCTTTTTTTTTTCCTTGCTAATTTTTGCCCAATTCTTTCCTGGTTTCAGAGTTTTTCGCTCATTTCTAACCCATTTTTCCCCATTTCTATCAAATTTAAACCGGTTTTCCCCCGTTTGCTATGCATTCTTGTTACTTTCCTAAACGTTTTAAGCCACTTTTGGCCATTACAAACCATTTTTTTATTTCCATTTTCAAAGTCGTTTTAAGCATTTTTTGGTTTCTTTTCCTAACCCAAATTTCTCAATTTCTAACCATTTTTAAGTTATTTTTCCCCATTCCAAACCCATTTTTGTCAAGTTGTAACCCCTTTTAATGCATTTTTGGCAGTTTCTATCCTATTTTTGCCACGTTTCAACCCCTTTTAAGTTTTTTTTTTTCCCATGCTAATTTTTGCCCAATTCTTTCCTGGTTTCAGAGTTTTTCGCTCTTTTCTAACCCATTTTTCCCCATTTCTATCAAATTTAAGCCAGTTTTTTTCCCTGTTTTCTATGCATTCTTTTTACTTTCTAATATGTTTTTAGCCACTTTTGGGCATTGCTAACCCTTTTTGTATTTCCATTTTCTAAGTCGTTTTAAGCATGTTTTGGTTTCTTTTCCTAACCCAAATTTCTCAATTTCTAACCATTTTTAAGTTATTTTTCCCCTTTCCTAACCCATTTTTGTCAAGTTCTAACCCCTTTTAATCCATTTTTGCAGTTTCTATCCTATTTTTGCCACGTTTCAACCTCTTGTAAGCTTTTTTTTTCCTTGCTAATTTTTGCCCAATTCTTTCCTGGTTTCAGAGTTTTTCGCTCATTTCTAACCCATTTTTCCCCATTTCTTTCGAATTTAAAACAGTTTTTCCCCCGTTTGCTATGCATTCTTGTTACTTTCTTAAACACTTTAAGGCACTTTTGGCCATTACTAATCCTCTTAATAATCCCATTTTCTAAGTCGTTTTAAGCATTTTTTGGTTTCGTTTCCTAACCCAAATTTCTCAATTGCTAACTATTTTTAAGTTATTTTTCCCCTTTCCTAACCCATTTTTGTCAAGTTCTAACCCCTTTTAATCCATTTTTGGCAGTTTCTATCCTTTTTTTGCCACATTTAAACTCCTTTTAAGCTTTTTTTTTCCTTGCTAATTTTTGCCCAATTCTTTCCTGGTTTCAGAGTTTTTCGCTCATTTCTAACCCATTTTTCCCCATTACTCTCAAATTTAAACCAGTTTTCCCTCGTTTGCTATGCATTCTTGTTACTTTCTAATATGTTTTAAGCAACTTTTGGCCATTACTAACCCTTTTTTTATTTCCATTTTCTAAGTCGTCTTAAGCATTTTGGGGTTTCTTTTCCTAACCCAAATTTCTCAATTTCTAACCATTTTTAAGTTATTTTCCCCCTTTCCTAACTCATTTTTGTCAAGTTCTAACCCCTTTTAATCCATTTTTGGCAGTTTCTATCCTATTTTTGCCACGTTTCAACCCCTTTTAAGCTTTTTTTTTTTCCATGCTAATTTTTGCCCAATTCTTTCCTGGTTTCAGAGTTTTTCGCTCATTTCTAACCCATTTTTCCCCATTTCTATCGAATTTAAAACAGTTTTTCCCCCGTTTGCTATGCATTCTTGTTACTTTCTTAAACGCTTTAAGCCACTTTTGGCCATTACTAATCCTCTTTATAATCCCATTTTCTAAGTCGTTTTAAGCATTTTTTCGTTTCTTTTCTTAACCCATATTTCTCAATTTCTAACCATTTTTAAGTTATTGTTCCCCTTTCCTAACCCATTTTTGTCAAGTTGTAACCCCTTTTAAAGCAGTTCTGGAAGTTTCTATCCCATTTTTGCCACGTTTCAACCCCTTTTAAGCTTTTTTTTTTCCTTGCTAATTTTTGCCCAATTCTTTCCTGGTTTCAGAGTTTTTCGCTCATTTCTAACCCATTTTTCCCCATTTCTATCAAATTTATACCTGTTTTTCCCTCGTTTGCTATGCATTCTTGTTACTCTCTTAAACGTTTTAAGCCACTTTTGGCCATTGCTAACCCTTTTTTTATTTCCATTTTCGAAGTCGTTTTAAGCATTTTTTGGTTTCTTTTCCTAACCCAAATTTCTCAATTTCTAACCATTTTTAAGTTATTTTTCCCCTTTCTTAACCCATTTTTGTCAAGTTCTAACCCCTTTTAATCCATTTTTGGCAGTTGCTATCCTATTTTTGCCACGTTTCAACCCCTTTTAAGTTTTTTTTTCTTTTCTTGCTAATTTTTGCCAAATTCTTTCCTGGTTTCAGAGTTTTTCGCTCATTTCTAACCCATTTTTCCCCATTTCTATCAAATTTATACCTGTTTTTCCCTCGTTTGCTATGCATTCTTGTTACTCTCTTAAACGTTTTAAGCCACTTTTGGCCATTACTAACCCTTTTTTTATTTCCATTTTCTAAGTCGTTTTAAGCATTTTTTGGTTCCTTTTCCTAACCCAAATTTCTCAATTTCTAACCATTTTAAAGTTATTTTTCCCCTTTCCTAACCCACGTTTGACAAGTTCTAAGCCCTTTTAAAGCATTTCTGGCCATTTCTATCCTCTTTTTTCGGCGTTTCAAACCCTTTTAAACTTTTTTTTTTCTCCTTCCTAATTTTTGCCCAATTCTTTCCTGGTTTCAGAATTTTTCGCTCATTTCTAACCCATTCTTCCCCATTTCTATCAAATTTAAACCGGTTTTCCCCCTGTTTGCTATGCATTCTTGTTACTTTCATAAACGTTTTAAGCCACTTTTGGCCATTGCTAACCCTTTTTTTATTTCCATTTTCTAAGTCGTTTTAAGCATTTTTTGGTTCCTTTTCCTAACCCAAATTTCTCAATTTCTAACCATTTTTAAGTTATTTTTCCCCTTACCTAACCA